>NW_027486267.1:0-24654 GCF_050908995.1 Andrena cerasifolii
GTTCGTTGGTTCGTTGGTTCGTTGGTTCGTTGGTTCGTTGGTTCGTTGGTTCGTTGGTTCGTTGGTTCGTTGGTTCGTTGGTTCATTGGTTCGTTGGTTCGTTTTTTCTTTGTTTCTTTGTTTCTTTGTCTCTTTGTTCGATTGTTCGTTTGTTCGTTTGTTCGTTTGTTCGTTTGCTCGATTGTTCGTTTGTTCGTTTGTTCGTTGGTTCGTTGGTTCGTTGGTTCGTTGGTTCGTTGGTTCGTTGGTTCGTTGGTTCGTTGGTTCGTTGGTTCGTTGGTTCGTTGGTTCATTGGTTCGTTGGTTCGTTTTTTCTTTGTTTCTTTGTTTCTTTGTCTCTTTGTTCGATTGTTCGTTTGTTCGTTTGTTCGTTTGTTCGTTTGTTCGTTTGTTCGTTTGTTCGTTTGTTCGTTTGTTCGTTTGTTCGTTTGTTCGTTTGTTCGTTTGTTCGTTTGTTCGTTTGTTCGTTTGTTCGTTTGTTCGTTTGTTCGTTTGTTCGATTGTTCGATTGTTCGTTTGTTCGTTTGTTCGTTGGTTCGTTGGTTCGTTGTTTCGTTGGTTCGTTGGTTCGTTGGTTCGTTGGTTCGTTGGTTCGTTGGTTCGTTGGTTCGTTTTTTTCTTTGTTTCTTTGTTTCTTTGTCTCTTTGTTCGATTGTTCTTTTGTTCGTTTGTTCGTTTGTTCGTTTGTTCGTTTGTTCGTTTGTTCGTTTGTTCGTTTGTTCGTTTGTTCGTTTGCTCGATTGTTCGTTTGTTCGTTTGTTCGTTGGTTCGTTGGTTCGTTGGTTCGTTGGTTCGTTGGTTCGTTGGTTCGTTGGTTCATTGTTTCGTTGGTTCGTTTTTTCTTTGTTTCTTTGTTTCTTTGTCTCTTTGTTCGATTGTTCGTTTGTTCGTTTGTTCGTTTGTTCGTTTGTTCGTTTGTTCGTTTGTTCGTTGTTCGTTTGTTCGTTTGTTCGTTTGTTCGTTTGTTCGTTTGTTCGTTTGTTCGTTTGTTCGTTTGTTCGTTTGTTCGTTTGTTCGTTTGTTCGTTTGTTCGTTTGTTCGTTTGTTCGTTTGTTCGTTTGTTCGTTTGTTCGTTTGTTCGTTTGTTCGTTTGTTCGTTTGCTCGATTGTTCGTTTGTTCGTTTGTTCGTTGGTTCGTTGGTTCGTTGGTTCGTTGGTTCGTTGGTTCGTTGTTTCGTTGGTTCGTTGGTTCGTTGGTTCGTTGGTTCGTTGGTTCATTGGTTCGTTGGTTCGTTTTTTCTTTGTTTCTTTGTTTCTTTGTCTCTTTGTTCGATTGTTCGTTTGTTCGTTTGTTCGTTTGTTCGTTTGTTCGTTTGTTCGTTTGTTCGTTTCTTCGTTTGTTCGTTTGTTCGATTGTTCGATTGTTCGTTGGTTCGTTGGTTCGTTGGTTCGTTGGTGCGTTGGTTCGTTGGTTCGTTGGATCGTTGTTTCGTTGGTTCGTTGGGTCGTTGGTTCGTTGGTTCGTTGGTTCGTTGGTTCGTTTGTTTCTTTGTTTCTTTCTGTCTTTGTTCGTTTGTTCGTTTGTTCGTTTGTTCGTTGGTTCGTTGGTTCGTTTGTTCGTTTGTTCGTTTGTTCGATTGTTCGCTGGTTCGTTGGTTCGTTGGTTCGTTGGTTCGTTTGTTCGTTTGTTCGTTTGTTCGTTTGTTCGTTTGTTCGTTAGTTCGTTGGTTCGTTGGTTCGTTGGTTCGTTGGATCGTTTTTTTCTTTGTTTCTTTGTTTCTTTGTCTCTTTGCTCGATTGTTCGTTTGTTCGTTTGTTCGTTTGTTCGCTTGTTCGTTTGTTCGTGGGTTCGTTGGTTCATTGGTTCGTTGGTTCGTTGGTTCGTTGGTTCGTTGGTTCGTTGGTTCGTTGGTTCGTTGGTTCATTGGTTCGTTGGTTCGTTTTTTCTTTGTTTCTTTGTTTCTTTGTCTCTTTGTTCGATTGTTCGTTTGTTCGTTTGCTCGTTTGTTCGTTTGTTCGTTTGTTCGTTTGTTCGTTTGTTCGTTTGTTCGTTTGTTCGTTTGTTCGTTTGTTCGTTTGTTCGTTTGTTCGTTTGTTCGTTTGTTCGATTGTTCGATTGTTCGTTTGTTCGTTTGTTCGTTGGTTCGTTGGTTCGTTGGTTCGTTGGTTCGTTGGTTCGTTGTTTCGTTGGTTCGTTGGTTCGTTGGTTCGTTTTTTTCTTTGTTTCTTTGTTTCTTTGTCTCTTTGTTCGATTGTTCGTTTGTTCGTTTGTTCGTTTGTTCGTTTGTTCGTTTGTTCGTTTGTTCGTTTGTTCGTTGGTTCGTTTGTTCGTTTGTTCGTTTGTTCGTTTGTTCGTTTGTTCGTTTGTTCGTTTGTTCGTTTGTTCGTTTGTTCGTTTGTTCGTTTGTTCGTTTGTTCGTTTGTTCGTTTGTTCGATTGCTCGTTTGTTCGATTGCTCGTTTGTTCGTTTGTTCGTTTGTTCGTTTGTTCGTTTGTTCGTTTGTTCGTTTGTTCGTGTGTTCGTTTGTTCGTTTGTTCGTTTGTTCGTTTGTTCGTTTGTTCGTTTGTTCGTTTGTTCGTTTGTTCGTTTTTTCGTTTGTTCGTTTGTTCGTTTGTTCGTTTGTTCGTTTGTTCGTTTGTTCGTTTGTTCGTTTGTTCGTTTGTTCGTTTGTTCGTTTGTTCGTTTGTTCGTTTGTTCGTTTGTTCGTTTGTTCGTTTGTTCGTTTGTTCGTTTGTTCGTTGGTTCGTTGGTTCGTTGGTTCTTTGTTTCGTTGGTTCGTTGGTTCGATTGTTCGTTAGTTCGTTGGTTCGTTGGTTCGTTGGTTCGTTGGATCGTTTTTTTCTTTGTTTCTTTGTTTCTTTGTCTCTTTGCTCGATTGTTCGTTTGTTCGTTTGTTCGTTTGTTCGTTTGTTCGCTTGTTCGTTTGTTCGTGGGTTCGTTGGTTCGTTGGTTCGTTGGTTCGTTGGTTCGTTGGTTCGTTGGTTCGTTGGTTCATTGGTTCGTTGGTTCGTTTTTTCTTTGTTTCTTTGTTTCTTTGTCTCTTTGCTCGATTGTTCGTTTGTTCGTTTGTTCGTTTGTTCGTTTGTTCGTTTGTTCGTTTGTTCGTTTGTTCGTTTGTTCGTTTGTTCGTTTGTTCGTTTGTTCATTTGTTCGTTTGTTCGTTTGTTCGTTTGTTCGTTTGTTCGATTGTTCGATTGTTCGTTTGTTCGTTTGTTCGTTGGTTCGTTGGTTCGTTGTTTCGTTGGTTCGTTGGTTCGTTGGTTCGTTGGTTCGTTGGTTCGTTGGTTCGTTGGTTCGTTGGTTCGTTTTTTTCTTTGTTTCTTTGTTTCTTTGTCTCTTTGTTCGATTGTTCGTTTGTTCGTTTGTTCGTTTGTTCGTTTGTTCGTTTGTTCGTTTGTTCGTTTGTTCGTTTGTTCGTTTGTTCGTTTGCTCGATTGTTCGTTTGTTCGTTTGTTCGTTGGTTCGTTGGTTCGTTGGTTCGTTGGTTCGTTGGTTCATTGGTTCGTTGGTTCGTTTTTTCTTTGTTTCTTTGTTTCTTTGTCTCTTTGTTCGATTGTTCGTTTGTTCGTTTGTTCGTTTGTTCGTTTGTTCGTTTGTTCGTTTGTTCGTTTGTTCGTTTGTTCGTTTGTTCGTTTGTTCGTTTGTTCGTTTGTTCGTTTGTTCGTTTGTTCGTTTGTTCGTTTGTTCGTTTGTTCGTTTGTTCGTTTGTTCGTTTGTTCGTTTGTTCGTTTGTTCGTTTGTTCGTTTGTTCGTTTGCTCGATTGTTCGTTTGTTCGTTTGTTCGTTGGTTCGTTGGTTCGTTGGTTCGTTGGTTCGTTGGTTCGTTGGTTCGTTGGTTCGTTGGTTCGTTGGTTCGTTGGTTCGTTGGTTCATTGGTTCGTTGGTTCGTTTTTTCTTTGTTTCTTTGTTTCTTTGTCTCTTTGTTCGATTGTTCGTTTGTTCGTTTGTTCGTTTGTTCGTTTGTTCGTTTGTTCGTTTGTTCGTTTGTTCGTTTGTTCGTTTGTTCGTTTGTTCGTTTGTTCGTTTGTTCGTTTGTTCGTTTGTTCGTTTGTTCGTTTGTTCGTTTGTTCGTTTGTTCGTTTGTTCGTTTGTTCGATTGTTCGATTGTTCGTTTGTTCGTTTGTTCGTTGGTTCGTTGGTTCGTTGTTTCGTTGGTTCGTTGGTTCGTTGGTTCGTTGGTTCGTTGGTTCGTTGGTTCGTTGGTTCGTTGGTTCGTTTTTTTCTTTGTTTCTTTGTTTCTTTGTCTCTTTGTTCGATTGTTCGTTTGTTCGTTTGTTCGTTTGTTCGTTTGTTCGTTTGTTCGTTTGTTCGTTTGTTCGTTTGTTCGTTTGTTCGTTTGTTCGTTTGCTCGATTGTTCGTTTGTTCGTTTGTTCGTTGGTTCGTTGGTTCGTTGGTTCGTTGGTTCGTTGGTTCGTTGGTTCGTTGGTTCATTGGTTCGTTGGTTCGTTTTTTCTTTGTTTCTTTGTTTCTTTGTCTCTTTGTTCGATTGTTCGTTTGTTCGTTTGTTCGTTTGTTCGTTTGTTCGTTTGTTCGTTTGTTCGTTTGTTCGTTTGTTCGTTTGTTCGTTTGTTCGTTTGTTCGTTTGTTCGTTTGTTCGTTTGTTCGTTTGTTCGTTTGTTCGTTTGTTCGTTTGTTCGTTTGTTCGTTTGTTCGTTTGTTCGTTTGTTCGTTTGTTCGTTTGTTCGTTTGCTCGATTGTTCGTTTGTTCGTTTGTTCGTTGGTTCGTTGGTTCGTTGGTTCGTTGGTTCGTTGGTTCGTTGTTTCGTTGGTTCGTTGGTTCGTTGGTTCGTTGGTTCGTTGGTTCATTGGTTCGTTGGTTCGTTTTTTCTTTGTTTCTTTGTTTCTTTGTCTCTTTGTTCGATTGTTCGTTTGTTCGTTTGTTCGTTTGTTCGTTTGTTCGTTTGTTCGTTTGTTCGTTTGTTCGTTTGTTCGTTTGTTCGATTGTTCGATTGTTCGTTGGTTCGTTGGTTCGTTGGTTCGTTGGTGCGTTGGTTCGTTGGTTCGTTGGATCGTTGTTTCGTTGGTTCGTTGGGTCGTTGGTTCGTTGGTTCGTTGGTTCGTTGGTTCGTTTGTTTCTTTGTTTCTTTCTTTCTTTCGTTTGTTCGTTTGTTCGTTGGTTCGTTGGTTCGTTTGTTCGTTTGTTCGTTTGTTCGATTGTTCGCTGGTTCGTTGGTTCGTTGGTTCGTTGGTTCGTTTGTTCGTTTGTTCGTTTGTTCGTTTGTTCGTTTGTTCGTTAGTTCGTTGGTTCGTTGGTTCGTTGGTTCGTTGGATCGTTTTTTCTTTGTTTCTTTGTTTCTTTGTCTCTTTGCTCGATTGTTCGTTTGTTCGTTTGTTCGTTTGTTCGCTTGTTCGTTTGTTCGTGGGTTCGTTGGTTCATTGGTTCGTTGGTTCGTTGGTTCGTTGGTTCGTTGGTTCGTTGGTTCGTTGGTTCGTTGGTTCATTGGTTCGTTGGTTCGTTTTTTCTTTGTTTCTTTGTTTCTTTGTCTCTTTGTTCGATTGTTCGTTTGTTCGTTTGCTCGTTTGTTCGTTGTTCGTTTGTTCGTTTGTTCGTTTGTTCGTTTGTTCGTTTGTTCGTTTGTTCGTTTGTTCGTTTGTTCGTTTGTTCGTTGTTCGATTGTTCGATTGTTCGTTTGTTCGTTTGTTCGTTGGTTCGTTGGTTCGTTGGTTCGTTGGTTCGTTGGTTCGTTGGTTCGTTGGTTCGTTGGTTCGTTGGTTCGTTTTTTTCTTTGTTTCTTTGTTTCTTTGTCTCTTTGTTCGATTGTTCGTTTGTTCGTTTGTTCGTTTGTTCGTTTGTTCGTTTGTTCGTTTGTTCGTTGGTTCGTTTGTTCGTTTGTTCGTTTGTTCGTTTGTTCGTTTGTTCGTTTGTTCGTTTGTTCGTTTGTTCGTTTGTTCGTTTGTTCGTTTGTTCGTTTGTTCGTTTGTTCGTTTGTTCGTTTGTTCGTTTGTTCGTTTGTTCGATTGCTCGTTTGTTCGATTGCTCGTTTGTTCGTTTGTTCGTTTGTTCGTTTGTTCGTTTGTTCGTTTGTTCGTTTGTTCGTTTGTTCGTGTGTTCGTTTGTTCGTTTGTTCGTTTGTTCGTTTGTTCGTTTGTTCGTTTGTTCGTTTGTTCGTTTGTTCGTTTGTTCGTTTGTTCGTTTGTTCGTTTGTTCGTTTGTTCGTTTGTTCGTTTGTTCGTTTGTTCGTTTGTTCGTTTGTTCGTTTGTTCGTTTGTTCGTTTGTTCGTTTGTTCGTTTGTTCGTTTGTTCGTTTGTTCGTTGGTTCGTTGGTTCGTTGGTTCTTTGTTTCGTTGGTTCGTTGGTTCGATTGTTCGTTAGTTCGTTGGTTCGTTGGTTCGTTGGTTCGTTGGATCGTTTTTTTCTTTGTTTCTTTGTTTCTTTGTCTCTTTGCTCGATTGTTCGTTTGTTCGTTTGTTCGTTTGTTCGCTTGTTCGTTTGTTCGTGGTTCGTTGGTTCGTTGGTTCGTTGGTTCGTTGGTTCGTTGGTTCGTTGGTTCATTGGTTCGTTGGTTCGTTTTTTCTTTGTTTCTTTGTTTCTTTGTCTCTTTGTTCGAATGTTCGTTTGTTCGTTTGTTTGTTTGTTCGTTTGTTCGTTTGTTCGTTTGTTCGTTTGTTCGTTTGTTCGTTTGTTCGTTTGTTCGTTTGTTCGTTTGTTCGTTTGTTCGTTTGTTCGTTTGTTCGTTTGTTCGTTTGTTCGATTGTTCGATTGTTCGTTTGTTCGTTTGTTCGTTGGTTCGTTGGTTCGTTGTTTCGTTGGTTCGTTGGTTCGTTGGTTCGTTGGTTCGTTGGTCCGTTGGTTCGTTGGTTCGTTTTTTTCTTTGTTTCTTTGTTTCTTTGTCTCTTTGTTCGATTGTTCGTTTGTTCGTTTGTTCGTTTGTTCGTTTGTTCGTTTGTTCGTTTGTTCGTTTGTTCGTTTGTTCGTTTGTTCGTTTGTTCGTTTGCTCGATTGTTCGTTTGTTCGTTTGTTCGTTGGTTCGTTGGTTCGTTGGTTCGTTGGTTCGTTGGTTCGTTGGTTCGTTGGTTCATTGGTTCGTTGGTTCGTTTTTTCTTTGTTTCTTTGTTTCTTTGTCTCTTTGTTCGATTGTTCGTTTGTTCGTTTGTTCGTTTGTTCGTTTGTTCGTTTGTTCGTTTGTTCGTTTGTTCGTTTGTTCGTTTGTTCGTTTGTTCGTTTGTTCGTTTGTTCGTTTGTTCGTTTGTTCGTTTGTTCGTTTGTTCGTTTGTTCGTTTGTTCGTTTGTTCGTTTGTTCGTTTGTTCGTTTGTTCGTTTGCTCGATTGTTCGTTTGTTCGTTTGTTCGTTGGTTCGTTGGTTCGTTGGTTCGTTGGTTCGTTGGTTCGTTGTTTCGTTGGTTCGTTGGTTCGTTGGTTCGTTGGTTCGTTGGTTCGTTGGTTCGTTGGTTCGTTGGTGCGTTGGTTCGTTGGTTCGTTGGATCGTTGTTTCGTTGGTTCGTTGGTTCGTTGGTTCGTTGGTTCGTTGGTTCGTTGGTTCGTTGGTTCGTTTGTTTCTTTGTTTCTTTCTTTCTTTGTTCGTTTGTTCGTTTGTTCGTTTGTTCGTTGGTTCGTTGGTTCGTTTGTTCGTTTGTTCGTTTGTTCGATTGTTCGCTGGTTCGTTGGTTCGTTGGTTCGTTGGTTCGTTGGTTCGTTGGTTCGTTGGTTCGTTGGTTCGTTGGTTCGTTTTTTTCTTTGTTTCTTTGTTCGTTTGTTCGTTTGTTCGTTTGTTCGTTTGTTCGTTTGTTCGTTTGTTCGTTTGTTCGTTTGTTCGTTTGTTCGTTTGTTCGTTTGTTCGTTTGTTCGTTTGTTCGTTTGCTCGATTGTTCGTTTGTTCGTTTGTTCGTTGGTTCGTTGGTTCGTTGGTTCGTTGGTTCGTTGGTTCGTTGGTTCGTTGGTTCATTGGTTCGTTGGTTCGTTTTTTCTTTGTTTCTTTGTTTCTTTGTCTCTTTGTTCGATTGTTCGTTTGTTCGTTTGTTCGTTTGTTCGTTTGTTCGTTTGTTCGTTTGTTCGTTTGTTCGTTTGTTCGTTTGTTCGTTTGTTCGTTTGTTCGTTTGTTCGTTTGTTCGTTTGTTCGTTTGTTCGTTTGTTCGTTTGTTCGTTTGTTCGTTTGTTCGATTGTTCGATTGTTCGTTTGTTCGTTTGTTCGTTGGTTCGTTGGTTCGTTGTTTCGTTGTTTCGTTGGTTCGTTGGTTCGTTGGTTCGTTGGTTCGTTGGTCCGTTGGTTCGTTGGTTCGTTTTTTTCTTTGTTTCTTTGTTTCTTTGTCTCTTTGTTCGATTGTTCGTTTGTTCGTTTGTTCGTTTGTTCGTTTGTTCGTTTGTTCGTTTGTTCGTTTGTTCGTTTGTTCGTTTGTTCGTTTGCTCGATTGTTCGTTTGTTCGTTTGTTCGTTGGTTCGTTGGTTCGTTGGTTCGTTGGTTCGTTGGTTCGTTGGTTCGTTGGTTCGTTGGTTCATTGGTTCGTTGGTTCGTTTTTTCTTTGTTTCTTTGTTTCTTTGTCTCTTTGTTCGATTGTTCGTTTGTTCGTTTGTTCGTTTGTTCGTTTGTTCGTTTGTTCGTTTGTTCGTTTGTTCGTTTGTTCGTTTGTTCGTTTGTTCGTTTGTTCGTTTGTTCGTTTGTTCGTTTGTTCGTTTGTTCGTTTGTTCGTTTGTTCGTTTGTTCGTTTGTTCGTTTGTTCGTTTGTTCGTTTGTTCGTTTGTTCGTTTGTTCGTTTGTTCGTTTGTTCGTTTGCTCGATTGTTCGTTTGTTCGTTTGTTCGTTGGTTCGTTGGTTCGTTGGTTCGTTGGTTCGTTGGTTCGTTGTTTCGTTGGTTCGTTTGTTCGTTGGTTCGTTGGTTCGTTGGTTCGTTGGTTCGTTGGTGCGTTGGTTCGTTGGTTCGTTGGATCGTTGTTTCGTTGGTTCGTTGGTTCGTTGGTTCGTTGGTTCGTTGGTTCGTTGGTTCGTTGGTTCGTTTGTTTCTTTGTTTCTTTCTTTCTTTGTTCGTTTGTTCGTTTGTTCGTTTGTTCGTTGGTTCGTTGGTTCGTTTGTTCGTTTGTTCGTTTGTTCGATTGTTCGCTGGTTCGTTGGTTCGTTGGTTCGTTGGTTCGTTGGTTCGTTGGTTCGTTGGTTCGTTGGTTCGTTGGTTCGTTTTTTTCTTTGTTTCTTTGTTCGTTTGTTCGTTTGTTCGTTTGTTCGTTTGTTCGTTTGTTCGTTTGTTCGTTTGTTCGTTTGTTCGTTTGTTCGTTTGTTCGTTTGTTCGTTTGTTCGTTTGCTCGATTGTTCGTTTGTTCGTTTGTTCGTTGGTTCGTTGGTTCGTTGGTTCGTTGGTTCGTTGGTTCGTTGGTTCGTTGGTTCATTGGTTCGTTGGTTCGTTTTTTCTTTGTTTCTTTGTTTCTTTGTCTCTTTGTTCGATTGCTTTGTTCGATTGTTCGTTTGTTCGTTTGTTCGTTTGTTCGTTTGTTCGTTTGTTCGTTTGTTCGTTTGTTCGTTTGTTCGTTTGTTCGTTTGTTCGTTTGTTCGTTTGTTCGTTTGTTCGTTTGTTCGTTTGTTCGTTTGTTCGTTTGTTCGTTTGTTCGTTTGTTCGTTTGTTCGTTTGTTCGTTTGTTCGTTTGTTCGTTTGTTCGTTTGTTCGTTTGTTCGTTTGCTCGATTGTTCGTTTGTTCGTTTGTTCGTTGGTTCGTTGGTTCGTTGGTTCGTTGGTTCGTTGGTTCGTTGTTTCGTTGGTTCGTTGGTTCGTTGGTTCGTTGGTTCGTTGGTTCATTGGTTCGTTGGTTCGTTTTTTCTTTGTTTCTTTGTTTCTTTGTCTCTTTGTTCGATTGTTCGTTTGTTCGTTTGTTCGTTTGTTCGTTTGTTCGTTTGTTCGTTTGTTCGTTTGTTCGTTTGTTCGTTTGTTCGTTTGTTCGATTGTTCGATTGTTCGTTGGTTCGTTGGTTCGTTGGTTCGTTGGTGCGTTGGTTCGTTGGTTCGTTGGATCGTTGTTTCGTTGGTTCGTTGGTTCGTTGGTTCGTTGGTTCGTTGGTTCGTTGGTTCGTTGGTTCGTTGGTGCGTTGGTTCGTTGGTTCGTTGGATCGTTGTTTCGTTGGTTCGTTGGTTCGTTGGTTCGTTGGTTCGTTGGTTCGTTGGTTCGTTGGTTCGTTTGTTTCTTTGTTTCTTTCTTTCTTTGTTCGTTTGTTCGTTTGTTCGTTTGTTCGTTGGTTCGTTGGTTCGTTTGTTCGTTTGTTCGTTTGTTCGATTGTTCGCTGGTTCGTTGGTTCGTTGGTTCGTTGGTTCGTTGGTTCGTTGGTTCGTTGGTTCGTTGGTTCGTTGGTTCGTTTTTTTCTTTGTTTCTTTGTTCGTTTGTTCGTTTGTTCGTTTGTTCGTTTGTTCGTTTGTTCGTTTGTTCGTTTGTTCGTTTGTTCGTTTGTTCGTTTGTTCGTTTGTTCGTTTGTTCGTTTGTTCGTTTGCTCGATTGTTCGTTTGTTCGTTTGTTCGTTGGTTCGTTGGTTCGTTGGTTCGTTGGTTCGTTGGTTCGTTGGTTCGTTGGTTCATTGGTTCGTTGGTTCGTTGGTTCGTTGGTTCATTGGTTCGTTGGTTCGTTTTTTCTTTGTTTCTTTGTTTCTTTGTCTCTTTGTTCGATTGTTCGTTTGTTCGTTTGTTCGTTTGTTCGTTTGTTCGTTTGTTCGTTTGTTCGTTTGTTCGTTTGTTCGTTTGTTCGTTTGTTCGTTTGTTCGTTTGTTCGTTTGTTCGTTTGTTCGTTTGTTCGTTTGTTCGTTTGTTCGTTTGTTCGTTTGTTCGTTTGTTCGTTTGTTCGTTTGTTCGTTTGCTCGATTGTTCGTTTGTTCGTTTGTTCGTTGGTTCGTTGGTTCGTTGGTTCGTTGGTTCGTTGGTTCGTTGTTTCGTTGGTTCGTTGGTTCGTTGGTTCGTTGGTTCGTTGGTTCGTTGGTTCGTTGGTGCGTTGGTTCGTTGGTTCGTTGGATCGTTGTTTCGTTGGTTCGTTGGTTCGTTGGTTCGTTGGTTCGTTGGTTCGTTGGTTCGTTGGTTCGTTTGTTTCTTTGTTTCTTTCTTTCTTTGTTCGTTTGTTCGTTTGTTTCTTTGTTTCTTTCTTTCTTTGTTCGTTTGTTCGTTTGTTCGTTTGTTCGTTGGTTCGTTTGTTCGTTTGTTCGTTTGTTCGTTTGTTCGTTAGTTCGTTGGTTCGTTGGTTCGTTGGTTCGTTGGATCGTTTTTTTCTTTGTTTCTTTGTTTCTTTGTCTCTTTGCTCGATTGTTCGTTTGTTCGTTTGTTCGTTTGTTCGCTTGTTCGTTTGTTCGTGGGTTCGTTGGTTCATTGGTTCGTTGGTTCGTTGGTTCGTTGGTTCGTTGGTTCGTTGGTTCGTTGGTTCGTTGGTTCATTGGTTCGTTGGTTCGTTTTTTCTTTGTTTCTTTGTTTCTTTGTCTCTTTGTTCGATTGTTCGTTTGTTCGTTTGCTCGTTTGTTCGTTTGTTCGTTTGTTCGTTTGTTCGTTTGTTCGTTTGTTCGTTTGTTCGTTTGTTCGTTTGTTCGTTTGTTCGTTTGTTCGTTTGTTCGATTGTTCGATTGTTCGTTTGTTCGTTTGTTCGTTGGTTCGTTGGTTCGTTTGTTCGTTGGTTCGTTGGTTCGTTGGTTCGTTGGTTCGTTGGTTCGTTGTTCGTTGGGTTCGTTGGTTCGTTGGTTCGTTGGTTCGTTGGTTCATTGGTTCGTTGGTTCGTTTTTTCTTTGTTTCTTTGTTTCTTTGTCTCTTTCTTCGATTGTTCGTTTGTTCGTTTGTTCGTTTGTTCGTTTGTTCGTTTGTTCGTTTGTTCGTTTGTTCGTTTGTTCGATTGTTCGATTGTTCGTTGGTTCGTTGGTTCGTTGGTTCGTTGGTGCGTTGGTTCGTTGGTTCGTTGGATCGTTGTTTCGTTGGTTCGTTGGTTCGTTGGTTCGTTGGTTCGTTGGTTCGTTGGTTCGTTTGTTTCTTTGTTTCTTTCTTTCTTTGTTCGTTTGTTCGTTTGTTCGTTTGTTCGTTTGTTCGATTGCTCGTTTGTTCGATTGCTCGTTTGTTCGTTTGTTCGTTTGTTCGTTTGTTCGTTTGTTCGTGTGTTCGTTTGTTCGTTTGTTCGTTTGTTCGTTTGTTCGTTTGTTCGTTTGTTCGTTTGTTCGTTTGTTCGTTTGTTCGTTGGTTCGTTGGTTCGTTGGTTCGTTGGTTCGTTTTTTTCTTTGTTTCTTTGTTCGTTTGTTCGTTTGTTCGTTTGTTCGTTTGTTCGTTGGTTCGTTGGTTCGTTGGTTCGTTGGTTCGTTGGTTCGTTGTTTCGTTGGTTCGTTGGTTCGTTGGTTCGTTGGTTCGTTGGTTCGTTGGTTCGTTGGTGCGTTGGTTCGTTGGTTCGTTGGATCGTTGTTTCGTTGGTTCGTTGGTTCGTTGGTTCGTTGGTTCGTTGGTTCGTTGGTTCGTTGGTTCGTTTGTTTCTTTGTTTCTTTCTTTCTTTGTTCGTTTGTTCGTTTGTTCGTTTGTTCGTTGGTTCGTTTGTTCGTTTGTTCGTTTGTTCGTTAGTTCGTTGGTTCGTTGGTTCGTTGGTTCGTTGGATCGTTTTTTTCTTTGTTTCTTTGTTTCTTTGTCTCTTTGCTCGATTGTTCGTTTGTTCGTTTGTTCGTTTGTTCGCTTGTTCGTTTGTTCGTGGGTTCGTTGGTTCATTGGTTCGTTGGTTCGTTGGTTCGTTGGTTCGTTGGTTCGTTGGTTCGTTGGTTCGTTGGTTCATTGGTTCGTTGGTTCGTTTTTTCTTTGTTTCTTTGTTTCTTTGTCTCTTTGTTCGATTGTTCGTTTGTTCGTTTGCTCGTTTGTTCGTTTGTTCGTTTGTTCGTTTGTTCGTTTGTTCGTTTGTTCGTTTGTTCGTTTGTTCGTTTGTTCGTTTGTTCGTTTGTTCGTTTGTTCGATTGTTCGATTGTTCGTTTGTTCGTTTGTTCGTTGGTTCGTTGGTTCGTTGGTTCGTTGGTTCGTTGGTTCGTTGGTTCGTTGGTTCGTTGGTTCGTTGGTTCGTTGGTTCGTTTTTTTCTTTGTTTCTTTGTTTCTTTGTCTCTTTGTTCGATTGTTCGTTTGTTCGTTTGTTCGTTTGTTCGTTTGTTCGTTTGTTCGTTTGTTCGTTTGTTCGTTTGCTCGATTGTTCGTTTGTTCGTTTGTTCGTTGGTTCGTTGGTTCGTTGGTTCGTTGGTTCGTTGGTTCGTTGGTTCGTTGGTTCGTTGGTTCGTTGCTTCGTTGGTTCGTTGGTTCGTTGGTTCGTTGGTTCGTTGGTTCGTTGGTTCGTTTGTTCGTTTGTTCGTTTGTTCGTTTGTTCGTTTGTTCGTTTGTTCGTTTGTTCGTTTGTTCGTTTGTTCGTTTGTTCGTTTGTTCGTTTGTTCGATTGCTCGTTTGTTCGATTGCTCGTTTGTTCGTTTGTTCGTTTGTTCGTTTGTTCGTTTGTTCGTGTGTTCGTTTGTTCGTTTGTTCGTTTGTTCGTTTGTTCGTTTGTTCGTTTGTTCGTTTGTTCGTTTGTTCGTTTGTTCGTTTGTTCGTTTATTCGTTTGTTCGTTTGTTCGTTTGTTCGTTTGTTCGTTTGTTCGTTTGTTCGTTTGTTCGTTTGTTCGTTTGTTCGTTTGTTCGTTTGTTCGTTTGTTCGTTTGTTCGTTTGTTCGTTTGTTCGTTTGTTCGTTTGTTCGTTTGTTCGTTTGTTCGTTTGTTCGTTTGTTCGTTTGTTCGTTTGTTCGTTTGTTCGTTGGTTCGTTGGTTCGTTGGTTCTTTGTTTCGTTGGTTCGTTGGTTCGTTTGTTCGTTTGTTCGTTTGTTCGTTTGTTCGTTTGTTCGTTTGTTCGTTTGTTCGTTTGTTCGTTTGTTCGTTTGTTCGTTTGTTCGTTTGTTCGTTTGTTCGTTTGTTCGTTTGTTCGTTTGTTCGTTTGTTCGATTGCTCGTTTGTTCGATTGCTCGTTTGTTCGTTTGTTCGTTTGTTCGTTTGTTCGTTTGTTCGTTTGTTCGTTTGTTCGTGTGTTCGTTTGTTCGTTTGTTCGTTTGTTCGTTTGTTCGTTTGTTCGTTTGTTCGTTTGTTCGTTTGTTCGTTTGTTCGTTTGTTCGTTTGTTCGTTTTGTCGTTTTTTTCGTTTTTTCGTTGGTTTGTTGGTTCGTTGGTTCGTTGGTTCGTTGGTTCGTTGGTTCGTTTTTTCTTTGTTTCTTTGTTTCTTTGTCTCTTTGTTCGATTGTTCGTTTGTTCGTTTGTTCGTTTGTTCGTTTGTTCGTTTGTTCGTTTGTTCGTTTGTTCGTTTGTTCGTTTGTTCGTTTGTTCGTTTGTTCGTTTGTTCGTTTGTTCGTTTGTTCGTTTGTTCGTTTGTTCGTTTGTTCGTTTGTTCGTTTGTTCGTTTGTTCGTTTGTTCGTTTGTTCGTTTGTTCGTTTGTTCGTTTGCTCGATTGTTCGTTTGTTCGTTTGTTCGTTGGTTCGTTGGTTCGTTGGTTCGTTGATTCGTTGGTTCGTTGTTTCGTTGGTTCGTTGGTTCGTTGGTTCGTTGGTTCGTTGGTTCATTGGTTCGTTGGTTCGTTTTTTCTTTGTTTCTTTGTTTCTTTGTCTCTTTGTTCGATTGTTCGTTTGTTCGTTTGTTCGTGTGTTCGTTTGTTCGTTTGTTCGTTTGTTCGTTTGTTCGTTTGTTCGATTGTTCGATTGTTCGTTGGTTCGTTGGTTCGTTGGTTCGTTGGTGCGTTGGTTCGTTGGTTCGTTGGATCGTTGTTTCGTTGGTTCGTTGGTTCGTTGGTTCGTTGGTTCGTTTTTTCTTTGTTTCTTTGTTTCTTTGTCTCTTTGTTCGATTGTTCGTTTGTTCGTTTGTTCGTTTGTTCGTTTGTTCGTTTGTTCGTTTGTTCGTTTGTTCGTTTGTTCGTTTGTTCGTTTGTTCGTTTGTTCGTTTGTTCGTTTGTTCGTTTGTTCGTTTGTTCGTTTGTTCGTTTGTTCGTTTGTTCGTTTGTTCGTTTGTTCGTTTGTTCGTTTGTTCGTTTGCTCGATTGTTCGTTTGTTCGTTTGTTCGTTGGTTCGTTGGTTCGTTGGTTCGTTGGTTCGTTGGTTCGTTGTTTCGTTGGTTCGTTGGTTCGTTGGTTCGTTGGTTCGTTGGTTCATTGGTTCGTTGGTTCGTTTTTTCTTTGTTTCTTTGTTTCTTTGTCTCTTTCTTCGATTGTTCGTTTGTTCGTTTGTTCGTTTGTTCGTTTGTTCGTTTGTTCGTTTGTTCGTTTGTTCGTTTGTTCGATTGTTCGATTGTTCGTTGGTTCGTTGGTTCGTTGGTTCGTTGGTGCGTTGGTTCGTTGGTTCGTTGGATCGTTGTTTCGTTCGTTGGTTCGTTGGTTCGTTGGTTCGTTGGTTCGTTGGTTCGTTGGTTTTCGTTTGTTTCTTTGTTTCTTTCTTTCTTTGTTCGTTTGTTCGTTTGTTCGTTTGTTCGTTGGTTCGTTGGTTCGTTTGTTCGTTTGTTCGTTTGTTCGATTGTTCGCTGGTTCGTTGGTTCGTTGGTTCGTTGGTTCGTTGGTTCGTTGGTTCGTTGGTTCGTTGGTTCGTTGGTTCGTTGGTTCGTTGGTTCGTTGGTTCGTTGGTTCGTTGGTTCGTTGGTTCGTTGGTTCGTTGGTTCGTTGGTTCGTTGGTTCGTTGGTTCGTTGGTTCGTTGGTTCGTTGGTTCGTTGGTTCGTTGGTTCGTTGGTTCGTTGGTTCGTTGGTTCGTTGGTTCGTTGGTTCGTTGGTTCGTTGGTTCGTTGGTTCGTTGGTTCGTTGGTTCGTTGGTTCGTTGGTTCGTTGGTTCGTTGGTTCGTTGGTTCGTTGGTTCGTTGGTTCGTTTGTTTCTTTGTTTCTTTCTTTCTTTGTTCGTTTGTTCGTTTGTTCGTTTGTTCGTTTGTTCGTTTGTTCGTTTGTTCGTTTGTTCGTTTGTTCGTTTGTTCGTTTGTTCGTTTGTTCGTTTGTTCGTTTGCTCGATTGTTCGTTTGTTCGTTTGTTCGTTGGTTCGTTGGTTCGTTGGTTCGTTGGTTCGTTGGTTCGTTGTTTCGTTGGTTCGTTGGTTCGTTGGTTCGTTGGTTCGTTGGTTCGTTGGTTCATTGGTTTCGTTGGTTCGTTTTTTCTTTGTTTCTTTGTTTCTTTGTCTCTTTGTTCGATTGTTCGTTTGTTCGTTTGTTTCGTTTGTTCGTTTGTTCGTTTGTTCGTTTGTTCGTTTGTTCGTTTGTTCGATTGTTCGATTGTTCGTTGGTTCGTTGGTTCGTTGGTTCGTTGGTGCGTTGGTTCGTTGGTTCGTTGGATCGTTGTTTCGTTGGTTCGTTGGTTCGTTGGTTCGTTGGTTCGTTTTTCTTTGTTTCTTTGTTTCTTTGTCTCTTTGTTCGATTGTTCGTTTGTTCGTTTGTTTCGTTTGTTCGTTTGTTCGTTTGCTCGATTGTTCGTTTGTTCGTTTGTTCGTTTGTTCGTTGGTTCGTTGGTTCGTTGGTTCGTTGGTTCGTTGGTTCGTTGTTTCGTTGGTTCGTTGGTTCGTTGGTTCGTTGGTTCGTTGGTTCATTGGTTCGTTGGTTCGTTTTTTCTTTGTTTCTTTGTTTCTTTGTCTCTTTCTTCGATTGTTCGTTTGTTCGTTTGTTCGTTTGTTCGTTTGTTCGTTTGTTCGTTTGTTCGTTTGTTCGATTGTTCGATTGTTCGTTGGTTCGTTGGTTCGTTGGTTCGTTGGTGCGTTGGTTCGTTGGTTCGTTGGATCGTTGTTTCGTTGGTTCGTTGGTTCGTTGGTTCGTTGGTTCGTTTTTTCTTTGTTTCTTTGTTTCTTTTTCTCTTTGTTCGATTGTTCGTTTGTTCGTTTGTTCGTTTGTTCGTTTGTTCGTTTGTTCGTTTGTTCGTTTGTTCGTTTGTTCGTTTGTTCGTTTGTTCGTTTGTTCGTTTGTTCGTTTGTTCGTTTGTTCGTTTGTTCGTTTGTTCGTTTGTTCGTTTGTTCGTTTGTTCGTTTGTTCGTTTGTTCGTTTGTTCGTTTGCTCGATTGTTCGTTTGTTCGTTTGTTCGTTGGTTCGTTGGTTCGTTGGTTCGTTGGTTCGTTGGTTCGTTGTTTCGTTGGTTCGTTGGTTCGTTGGTTCGTTGGTTCGTTGGTTCATTGGTTCGTTGGTTCGTTTTTTCTTTGTTTCTTTGTTTCTTTGTCTCTTTCTTCGATTGTTCGTTTGTTCGTTTGTTCGTTTGTTCGTTTGTTCGTTTGTTCGTTTGTTCGTTTGTTCGTTTGTTCGATTGTTCGATTGTTCGTTGGTTCGTTGGTTCGTTGGTTCGTTGGTGCGTTGGTTCGTTGGTTCGTTGGATCGTTGTTTCGTTGGTTCGTTGGTTCGTTGGTTCGTTGGTTCGTTGGTTCGTTGGTTCGTTTGTTTCTTTGTTTCTTTCTTTCTTTGTTCGTTTGTTCGTTTGTTCGTTTGTTCGTTGGTTCGTTGGTTCGTTTGTTCGTTTGTTCGTTTGTTCGATTGTTCGCTGGTTCGTTGGTTCGTTGGTTCGTTGGTTCGTTGGTTCGTTGGTTCGTTGGTTCGTTGGTTCGTTGGTTCGTTGGTTCGTTGGTTCGTTGGTTCGTTGGTTCGTTGGTTCGTTGGTTCGTTGGTTCGTTGGTTCGTTGGTTCGTTGGTTCGTTGGTTCGTTGGTTCGTTGGTTCGTTGGTTCGTTGGTTCGTTGGTTCGTTGGTTCGTTGGTTCGTTGGTTCGTTGGTTCGTTGGTTCGTTGGTTCGTTGGTTCGTTGGTTCGTTGGTTCGTTGGTTCGTTGGTTCGTTGGTTCGTTGGTTCGTTGGTTCGTTGGTTCGTTGGTTCGTTGGTTCGTTGGTTCGTTGGTTCGTTGGTTCGTTGGTTCGTTTGTTTCTTTGTTTCTTTCTTTCTTTGTTCGTTTGTTCGTTTGTTCGTTTGTTCGTTTGTTCGTTTGTTCGTTTGTTCGTTTGTTCGTTTGTTCGTTTGTTCGTTTGTTCGTTTGTTCGTTTGTTCGTTTGCTCGATTGTTCGTTTGTTCGTTTGTTCGTTGGTTCGTTGGTTCGTTGGTTCGTTGGTTCGTTGGTTCGTTGTTTCGTTGGTTCGTTGGTTCGTTGGTTCGTTGGTTCGTTGGTTCGTTGGTTCATTGGTTCGTTGGTTCGTTTTTTCTTTGTTTCTTTGTTTCTTTGTCTCTTTGTTCGATTGTTCGTTTGTTCGTTTGTTCGTTTGTTCGTTTGTTCGTTTGTTCGTTTGTTCGTTTGTTCGTTTGTTCGTTTGTTCGATTGTTCGATTGTTCGTTGGTTCGTTGGTTCGTTGGTTCGTTGGTGCGTTGGTTCGTTGGTTCGTTGGATCGTTGTTTCGTTGGTTCGTTGGTTCGTTGGTTCGTTGGTTCGTTTTTTCTTTGTTTCTTTGTTTCTTTGTCTCTTTGTTCGATTGTTCGTTTGTTCGTTTGTTCGTTTGTTCGTTTGTTCGTTTGTTCGTTTGTTCGTTTGTTCGTTTGT
Source organism: Andrena cerasifolii (assembly GCF_050908995.1). Taxonomy (NCBI): domain Eukaryota; kingdom Metazoa; phylum Arthropoda; class Insecta; order Hymenoptera; family Andrenidae; genus Andrena; species Andrena cerasifolii. The sequence goes on from NW_027486267.1 coordinate 18,305, forward strand.
TCGTTTGTTCGTTTGTTCGTTTGTTCGTTTGTTCGTTTGTTCGTTTGTTCGTTTGTTCGTTTGTTCGTTTGTTCGTTTGCTCGATTGTTCGTTTGTTCGTTTGTTCGTTTGTTCGTTGGTTCGTTGGTTCGTTGGTTCGTTGGTTCGTTGGTTCGTTGTTTCGTTGGTTCGTTGGTTCGTTGGTTCGTTGGTTCGTTGGTTCATTGGTTCGTTGGTTCGTTTTTTCTTTGTTTCTTTGTTTCTTTGTCTCTTTCTTCGATTGTTCGTTTGTTCGTTTGTTCGTTTGTTCGTTTGTTCGTTTGTTCGTTTGTTCGTTTGTTCGATTGTTCGATTGTTCGTTGGTTCGTTGGTTCGTTGGTTCGTTGGTGCGTTGGTTCGTTGGTTCGTTGGATCGTTGTTTCGTTGGTTCGTTGGTTCGTTGGTTCGTTGGTTCGTTGGTTCGTTGGTTCGTTTGTTTCTTTGTTTCTTTCTTTCTTTGTTCGTTTGTTCGTTTGTTCGTTTGTTCGTTGGTTCGTTGGTTCGTTTGTTCGTTTGTTCGTTTGTTCGATTGTTCGCTGGTTCGTTGGTTCGTTGGTTCGTTGGTTCGTTGGTTCGTTGGTTCGTTGGTTCGTTGGTTCGTTGGTTCGTTGGTTCGTTGGTTCGTTGGTTCGTTGGTTCGTTGGTTCGTTGTTTCTTTGGTTCGTTGGTTCGTTGGTTCGTTGGTTCGTTGGTTCGTTGGTTCGTTGGTTCGTTGGTTCGTTGGTTCGTTGGTTCGTTGGTTCGTTGGTTCGTTGGTTCGTTTGTTTCTTTGTTTCTTTCTTTCTTTGTTCGTTTGTTCGTTTGTTCGTTTGTTCGTTGGTTCGTTGGTTCGTTTGTTCGTTTGTTCGTTTGTTCGTTTGTTCGTTTGTTCGTTTGTTCGTTTGTTCGTTTGTTCGTTTGTTCGCTGGTTCGTTGGTTCGTTGGTTCGTTGGTTCGTTGGTTCGTTGGTTCGTTGGTTCGTTGGTTCGTTGGATCGTTGTTTCGTTGGTTCGTTGGTTCGTTGGTTCGTTGGTTCGTTGGTTCGTTGGTTCGTTGGTTCGTTGGTTCGTTGGTTCGTTGGTTCATTGGTTCGTTGGTTCGTTGGTTCGTTGGTTCGTTGGTTCGTTGGTTCGTTGGTTCGTTTGTTCGTTTGTTCGTTTGTTCGTTTGTTCGTTTGTTCGTTTGTTCGTTTGTTCGTTTGTTCGTTTGTTCGTTTGTTCGTGGGTTCGTTGGTTCGTTGGTTCGTTGGTTCGTTGGTTCGTTGGTTCGTTGGTTCGTTGGTTCGTTGGTTCATTGGTTCGTTGGTTCGTTTTTTCTTTGTTTCTTTGTTTCTTTGTCTCTTTGTTCGATTGTTCGTTTGTTCGTTTGTTCGTTTGTTCGTTTGTTCGTTTGTTCGTTTGTTCGTTTGTTCGTTTGTTCGTTTGTTCGTTTGTTCGTTTGTTCGTTTGTTCGTTTGTTCGTTTGTTCGTTTGTTCGTTTGTTCGTTTGTTCGTTTGTTCGTTTGTTCGTTTGTTCGTTTGTTCGTTTGTTCGATTGTTCGATTGTTCGTTTGTTCGTTTGTTCGTTGGTTCGTTGGTTCGTTGTTTCGTTGGTTCGTTGGTTCGTTGGTTCGTTGGTTCGTTGGTTCGTTGGTTCGTTGGTTCGTTGGTTCGTTTTTTTCTTTGTTTCTTTGTTTCTTTGTCTCTTTGTTCGATTGTTCGTTTGTTCGTTTGTTCGTTTGTTCGTTTGTTCGTTTGTTCGTTTGTTCGTTTGTTCGTTTGTTCGTTTGTTCGTTTGTTCGTTTGCTCGATTGTTCGTTTGTTCGTTTGTTCGTTGGTTCGTTGGTTCGTTGGTTCGTTGGTTCGTTGGTTCGTTGGTTCGTTGGTTCGTTGGTTCATTGGTTCGTTGGTTCGTTTTTTCTTTGTTTCTTTGATTCTTTGTCTCTTTGTTCGATTGTTCGTTTGTTCGTTTGTTCGTTTGTTCGTTTGTTCGTTTGTTCGTTTGTTCGTTTGTTCGTTTGTTCGTTTGTTCGTTTGTTCGTTTGTTCGTTTGTTCGTTTGTTCGTTTGTTCGTTTGTTCGTTTGTTCGTTTGTTCGTTTGTTCGTTTGTTCGTTTGTTCGTTTGTTCGTTTGTTCGTTTGTTCGTTTGCTCGATTGTTCGTTTGTTCGTTTGTTCGTTGGTTCGTTGGTTCGTTGGTTCGTTGGTTCGTTGGTTCGTTGTTTCGTTGGTTCGTTGGTTCGTTGGTTCGTTGGTTCGTTGGTTCATTGGTTCGTTGGTTCGTTTTTTCTTTGTTTCTTTGTTTCTTTGTCTCTTTGTTCGATTGTTCGTTTGTTCGTTTGTTCGTTTGTTCGTTTGTTCGTTTGTTCGTTTGTTCGTTTGTTCGTTTGTTCGTTTGTTCGTTTGTTCGTTTGTTCGTTTGTTCGTTTGCTCGATTGTTCGTTTGTTCGTTTGTTCGTTGGTTCGTTGGTTCGTTGGTTCGTTGGTTCGTTGGTTCGTTGTTTCGTTGGTTCGTTGGTTCGTTGGTTCGTTGGTTCGTTGGTTCGTTGGTTCGTTGGTTCATTGGTTCGTTGGTTCGTTTTTTCTTTGTTTCTTTGTTTCTTTGTCTCTTTGTTCGATTGTTCGTTTGTTCGTTTGTTCGTTTGTTCGTTTGTTCGTTTGTTCGTTTGTTCGTTTGTTCGTTTGTTCGATTGTTCGATTGTTCGTTGGTTCGTTGGTTCGTTGGTTCGTTGGTGCGTTGGTTCGTTGGTTCGTTGGATCGTTGTTTCGTTGGTTCGTTGGTTCGTTGGTTCGTTGGTTCGTTTTTTCTTTGTTTCTTTGTTTCTTTGTCTCTTTGTTCGATTGTTCGTTTGTTCGTTTGTTCGTTTGTTCGTTTGTTCGGTTGTTCGTTTGTTCGTTTGTTCGTTTGTTCGTTTGTTCGTTTGTTCGTTTGTTCGTTTGTTCGTTTGTTCGTTTGTTCGTTTGTTCGTTTGTTCGTTTGTTCGTTTGCTCGATTGTTCGTTTGTTCGTTTGTTCGTTTGTTCGTTGGTTCGTTGGTTCGTTGGTTCGTTGGTTCGTTGGTTCGTTGTTTCGTTGGTTCGTTGGTTCGTTGGTTCGTTGGTTCGTTGGTTCATTGGTTCGTTGGTTCGTTTTTTCTTTGTTTCTTTGTTTCTTTGTCTCTTTCTTCGATTGTTCGTTTGTTCGTTTGTTCGTTTGTTCGTTTGTTCGTTTGTTCGTTTGTTCGTTTGTTCGATTGTTCGATTGTTCGTTGGTTCGTTGGTTCGTTGGTTCGTTGGTGCGTTGGTTCGTTGGTTCGTTGGATCGTTGTTTCGTTGGTTCGTTGGTTCGTTGGTTCGTTGGTTCGTTGGTTCGTTGGTTCGTTTGTTTCTTTGTTTCTTTCTTTCTTTGTTCGTTTGTTCGTTTGTTCGTTTGTTCGTTGGTTCGTTGGTTCGTTTGTTCGTTTGTTCGTTTGTTCGATTGTTCGCTGGTTCGTTGGTTCGTTGGTTCGTTGGTTCGTTGGTTCGTTGGTTCGTTGGTTCGTTGGTTCGTTGGTTCGTTGGTTCGTTGGTTCGTTGGTTCGTTGGTTCGTTGGTTCGTTGGTTCGTTGGTTCGTTGGTTCGTTGGTTCGTTGGTTCGTTGGTTCGTTGGTTCGTTGGTTCGTTGGTTCGTTGGTTCGTTGGTTCGTTGGTTCGTTGGTTCGTTGGTTCGTTGGTTCGTTGGTTCGTTTGTTTCTTTGTTTCTTTCTTTCTTTGTTCGTTTGTTCGTTTGTTCGTTTGTTCGTTGGTTCGTTGGTTCGTTTGTTCGTTTGTTCGTTTGTTCGTTTGTTCGTTTGTTCGTTTGTTCGTTTGTTCGTTTGTTCGTTTGTTCGCTGGTTCGTTGGTTCGTTGGTTCGTTGGTTCGTTGGTTCGTTGGTTCGTTGGTTCGTTGGTTCGTTGGATCGTTGTTTCGTTGGTTCGTTGGTTCGTTGGTTCGTTGGTTCGTTGGTTCGTTGGTTCGTTGGTTCGTTGGTTCGTTGGTTCGTTGGTTCGTTGGTTCGTTGGTTCGTTGGTTCGTTGGTTCGTTGGTTCGTTGGTTCGTTGGTTCGTTGGTTCGTTTGTTCGTTTGTTCGTTTGTTCGTTTGTTCGTTTGTTCGTTTGTTCGTTTGTTCGTTTGTTCGTTTGTTCGTTTGTTCGTGGGTTCGTTGGTTCGTTGGTTCGTTGGTTCGTTGGTTCGTTGGTTCGTTGGTTCGTTGGTTCATTGGTTCGTTGGTTCGTTTTTTCTTTGTTTCTTTGTTTCTTTGTCTCTTTGTTCGATTGTTCGTTTGTTCGTTTGTTCGTTTGTTCGTTTGTTCGTTTGTTCGTTTGTTCGTTTGTTCGTTTGTTCGTTTGTTCGTTTGTTCGTTTGTTCGTTTGTTCGTTTGTTCGTTTGTTCGTTTGTTCGTTTGTTCGTTTGTTCGTTTGTTCGTTTGTTCGTTTGTTCGTTTGTTCGTTTGTTCGTTTGTTCGTTTGTTCGTTTGTTCGTTTGTTCGTTTGTTCGTTTGTTCGTTTGTTCGTTGGTTCGTTTGTTCGTTTGTTCGTTTGTTCGTTTGTTCGTTTGCTCGATTGTTCGTTTGTTCGTTGGTTCGTTGGTTCGTTGGTTCGTTGGTTCGTTTTGTTTCGTTGGTTCGTTGGTTCGTTGGTTCGTTGGTTCGTTGGTTCATTGGTTCGTTGGTTCGTTTTTTCTTTGTTTCTTTGTTTCTTTGTCTCTTTGTTCGATTGTTCGTTTGTTCGTTTGTTCGTTTGTTCGTTTGTTCGTTTGTTCGTTTGTTCGTTTGTTCGTTTGTTCGATTGTTCGATTGTTCGTTGGTTCGTTGGTTCGTTGGTTCGTTGGTGCGTTGGTTCGTTGGTTCGTTGGATCGTTGTTTCGTTGGTTCGTTGGTTCGTTGGTTCGTTGGTTCGTTTTTTCTTTGTTTCTTTGTTTCTTTGTCTCTTTGTTCGATTGTTCGTTTGTTCGTTTGTTCGTTTGTTCGTTTGTTCGTTTGTTCGTTTGTTCGTTTGTTCGTTTGTTCGTTTGTTCGTTTGTTCGTTTGTTCGTTTGTTCGTTTGTTCGTTTGTTCGTTTGTTCGTTTGTTCGTTTGTTCGTTTGTTCGTTTGTTCGTTTGCTCGATTGTTCGTTTGTTCGTTTGTTCGTTGGTTCGTTGGTTCGTTGGTTCGTTGGTTCGTTGGTTCGTTGTTTCGTTGGTTCGTTGGTTCGTTGGTTCGTTGGTTCGTTGGTTCATTGGTTCGTTGGTTCGTTTTTTCTTTGTTTCTTTGTTTCTTTGTCTCTTTCTTCGATTGTTCGTTTGTTCGTTTGTTCGTTTGTTCGTTTGTTCGTTTGTTCGTTTGTTCGTTTGTTCGTTTGTTCGATTGTTCGATTGTTCGTTGGTTCGTTGGTTCGTTGGTTCGTTGGTGCGTTGGTTCGTTGGTTCGTTGGATCGTTGTTTCGTTGGTTCGTTGGTTCGTTGGTTCGTTGGTTCGTTGGTTCGTTGGTTCGTTTGTTTCTTTGTTTCTTTCTTTCTTTGTTCGTTTGTTCGTTTGTTCGTTTGTTCGTTGGTTCGTTGGTTCGTTTGTTCGTTTGTTCGTTTGTTCGATTGTTCGCTGGTTCGTTGGTTCGTTGGTTCGTTGGTTCGTTGGTTCGTTGGTTCGTTGGTTCGTTGGTTCGTTGGTTCGTTGGTTCGTTGGTTCGTTGGTTCGTTGGTTCGTTGGTTCGTTGGTTCGTTGGTTCGTTGGTTCGTTGGTTCGTTGGTTCGTTGGTTCGTTGGTTCGTTGGTTCGTTGGTTCGTTGGTTCGTTGGTTCGTTGGTTCGTTGGTTCGTTGGTTCGTTGGTTCGTTGGTTCGTTGGTTCGTTGGTTCGTTGGTTCGTTGGTTCGTTGGTTCGTTGGTTCGTTGGTTCGTTGGTTCGTTGGTTCGTTTGTTTCTTTGTTTCTTTCTTTCTTTGTTCGTTTGTTCGTTTGTTCGTTTGTTCGTTTGTTCGTTTGTTCGTTTGTTCGTTTGTTCGTTTGTTCGTTTGTTCGTTTGTTCGTTTGTTCGTTTGTTCGTTTGTTCGTTTGTTCGTTTGTTCGTTTGTTCGTTTGCTCGATTGTTCGTTTGTTCGTTTGTTCGTTGGTTCGTTGGTTCGTTGGTTCGTTGGTTCGTTGGTTCGTTGTTTCGTTGGTTCGTTGGTTCGTTGGTTCGTTGGTTCGTTGGTTCATTGGTTCGTTGGTTCGTTTTTTCTTTGTTTCTTTGTTTCTTTGTCTCTTTGTTCGATTGTTCGTTTGTTCGTTTGTTCGTTTGTTCGTTTGTTCGTTTATTCGTTTGTTCGTTTGTTCGTTTGTTCGATTGTTCGATTGTTCGTTGGTTCGTTGGTTCGTTGGTTCGTTGGTGCGTTGGTTCGTTGGTTCGTTGGATCGTTGTTTCGTTGGT
>NW_027486269.1:0-10000 GCF_050908995.1 Andrena cerasifolii
CAAACGAACCAACGAACCAACGAACCAACGAACCAACGAACCAACGAACCAACGAACGAACGAAACCAACGAAACAACGAACCAACGAACCAACGAACCAACGAACCAACGAACCAACGAACCAACGTACCAACGAACCAACGAACCAACGAACCAACGAACCAACGAACAAACGAACAAACGAACCAACGAACCAACGAACCAACGAACCAACGAACCAACGAACGAACGAACCAACGAACCAACGAACCAACGAACCAACGAACCAACGAACCAACGAACCAACGAACCAACGAACCAACGAACCAACGAACCAACGAACCAACGAACCAACGAACCAACGAACCAGCGAACCAACGAACAACGAACCAACGAACCAACGAACCAACGAACAAACGAACAAACGAACCAAAGAAACAAACGAACCAACGAACCAACGAACCAACGAACCAACGAACAACGAACCAACGAACCAACGAACCAACGAACCAACGAACCAACGAACCAACGAACCAACGAACCAACGAACCAACGAACCAACGAACCAACGAACCAACGAACCAACAACGAACCAACGAACCAACGAACCAACGAACCAACGAACCAACGAACCAACGAACCAACGAAACAACGAACCAACGAACAAACGAACCAACGAACCAACGAACCAACGAACCAACGAACCGACGAACCAACGAACCAACGAACCAACGAACCAACGAACCAACGAACCAGCGAACAAACGAACAAACGAACCAACGAACAAACGAACAAACGAACAAAGAAACAAACGAACCAACGAACCAACGAACCAACGAACCAACGAACCAACGAACCAAAGAACCAACGAACCAACGAACCAGCGAACCAACGAACCAGCGAACCAACGAACCAACGAACCAACGAACCAACGAACCAACGAACCAACGAACCAACGAACAAACGAACCAACGAACCAACGAACCAACGAACCAACGAACCAACGAACCAACGAACCAGCGAACAAACGAACAAACGAACCAACGAACAAACGAACAAACGAACCAACGAACCAACGAACCAACGAACCAACGAACCAACGAACCAACGAACCAACGAACCAACGAACCAACCAACCAACGAACCAACGAACCAACGAACCAACGAACCAACGAACCAACGAACCAACGAACCAACGAAACCAACGAACCAACGAACAAACGAACCAACGAACCAACGAACCAACGAACCAACGAACCAACGAACCAACGAACCAACGAACCAACGAACCAACGAACCAACGAACCAACGAACCAGCGAACAAACGAACAAACGAACCAACGAACAAACGAACAAACGAACAAAGAAACAAACGAACCAACGAACCAACGAACCAACGAACCAATGAACCAACGAACCAAAGAACCAACGAACCAACGAACCAGCGAACCAACGAACCAACGAACCAACGAACCAACGAACCAACGAACCAACGAACAAACGAACCAACGAACCAACGAACCAACGAACCAACGAACCAACGAACCAACGAACCAACGAACCAGCGAACAAACGAACAAACGAACCAACGAACAAACGAACAAACGAACAAAGAAACAAACGAACCAACGAACCAACGAACCAACGAACCAGCGAACCAACGAACCAAAGAACCAACGAACCAACGAACCAGCGAACCAACGAACCAACGAACCAACGAACCAACGAACCAACGAACCAACGAACCAACGAACCAACGAACCAACGGAACCAACGAACCAACGAACCAACGAACCAACGAACCAACGAACCAACGAACCAACGAACCAGCGAACAAACGAACAAACGAACCAACGAACAAACGAACAAACGAACAAAGAAACAAACGAACCAACGAACCAACGAACCAACGAACCAGCGAACCAACGAACCAAAGAACCAACGAACCAACGAACCAGCGAACCAACGAACCAACGAACCAACGAACCAACGAACCAACGAACCAACGAAGCAACGAACAAACGAACCAACGAACCAACGAACCAACGAACCAACGAACCAACGAAACAACGAACCAACGAACCAACGAACCGACGAACCAACGAACCAACGAACCAACGAACCAACCAACCAACGAACCAGCGAACAAACGAACAAAAGAACAAACGAACAAACGAACCAACGAACCAACGAACCAACGAACCAACGAACCAACGAACCAACGAACCATAGAACCAACGAACCAACGAACCAGCGAACCAACGAACCAACGAACCAACGAACCAACGAACCAACGAACCAACGAACCAACGAACCAACGAACCAACGAACCAACGAACCAACGAACAAACGAACCAACGAACCAACGAACCAACGAACCAACGAACCAACGAACCAACGAACCAACGAACCAACGAACCAACGAACCAACGAACCAACGAACCAACGAACCAACGAACCAAAGAACCAACGAACCAACGAACCAGCGAACCAACGAACCAACGAACCAACGAACAACGAACCAACGAACCAACGAACCAACGAACCAACGAACCAACGAACCAACGAACCAACGAACCAACGAACAACGAACCAACGAACCAACGAACCAACGAACCAACGAACCAACGAACCAACGAACCAACGAACAACGAACCAACGAACCAACGAACCAACGAACCAACGAACCAACGAACCAACGAACAAACGAACCAACGAACCAACGAACCAACGAACCAACGAACAAACGAACCAACGAACCAACGAACCAACGTACCAACGAACCAACGAACCATCGAACCAACGAACCAACGAACCAACGAACCAACGAACCAACGAACCAACGAACCAACGAACCAACGAACCAACGAACCAACGAACCAACGAACCAGCGAACAAACGAACAAACGAACCAACGAACAAACGAACAAACGAACAAAGAAACAAACGAACCAACGAACCAACGAACCAACGAACCAACGAACCAGCGAACAAACGAACAACGAACCAACGAACAAACGAACCAACGAACAAACGAACAAACGAACAAGAAACAAACGAACCAACGAACCAACGAACCAACGAACCAACGAACCAACGAACCAACGAACCAACGAACCAACGAACCAACGAACCAACGAACCAACGAACCAACGAACCAACGAACCAACGAACCAACGAACCAACGAACCAACGAACCAACGAACCAACCAACCAACGAACCAACGAACCAACGAACCAACGAACCAACGAACCAACGAACCAACGAACCAACGAAACAACGAACCAACGAACAAACGAACCAACGAACAACGAACGAACCAACGAACCAACGAACCAACGAACCAACGAACCAACGAACCAACGAACCAACGAACCAACGAACCAACGAACCAACGAACCAACGAACCAACGAACCAACGAACAAACGAACCAACGAACCAACGAACCAACGAACCAACGAACCAACGAACCAACGAACCAGCGAACAAACGAACCAAACGAACCAACGAACAAACGAACAAACGAACAAAGAAACAAACGAACCAACGAACCAACGAACCAACGAACCAACGAACCAACGAACCAACGAACCAACGAACCAACGAACCAACGAACCAACGAACCAACGAACAAACGAACCAACGAACCAACGAACCAACGAACCAACGAACCAACGAAACAACGAACCAACGAACCAACGAACCGACGAACCAACGAACCAACGAACCAACGAACCAACCAACCAACGAACCAGCGAACAAACGAACAAAAGAAAGCAAACGAACAAACGAACCAACGAACCAACGAACCAACGAACCAACGAACCAACGAACCAACGAACCAACGAACCAACGAACCAGCGAACCAACGAACCAACGAACCAACGAACCAACGAACCAACGAACCAACGAACCAACGAACCAACGAACCAAGGAACCAACGAAACAACGAACCAACGAACCAACGAACCAACGAACCAACGAACCAACGAACCAACGAACCAACGAACCAGCGAACAAACGAACAAACGAACCAACGAACAAACGAACAAACGAACAAACGAACAAAGAAACAAACGAACCAACGAACCAACGAACCAACGAACCAGCGAACCAACGAACCAAAGAACCAACGAACCAACGAACCAGCGAACCAACGAACCAACGAACCAACGAACCAACGAACCAACGAACCAACGAACCAACGAACAAACGAACCAACGAACCAACGAACCAACGAACCAACGAACCAACGAAACAACGAACCAACGAACCAACGAACCGACGAACCAACGAACCAACGAACCAACGAACCAACGAACCAACGAACCAACGAACCAACGAACCAGCGAACCAACGAACCAACGAACCAACGAACCAACGAACCAACGAACCAACGAACCAACGAACCAACGAACCAAGGAACCAACGAACCAACGAACCAACGAACCAACGAACCAACGAACCAACGAACCAACGAACCAACGAACCAACGAACCAGCGAACAAACGAACAAACGAACCAACGAACAAACGAACAAACGAACAAACGAACAAAGAAACAAACGAACCAACGAACCAACGAACCAACGAACCAGCGAACCAACGAACCAAAGAACCAACGAACCAACGAACCAGCGAACCAACGAACCAACGAACCAACGAACCAACGAACCAACGAACCAACGAACCAACGAACCAACGAACAAACGAACCAACGAACCAACGAACCAACGAACCAACGAACCAACGAAACAACGAACCAACGAACCAACGAACCGACGAACCAACGAACCAACGAACCAACGAACCAACCAACCAACGAACCAGCGAACAAACGAACAAAAGAACAAACGAACAAACGAACAAACGAACCAACGAACCAACGAACCAACGAACCAACGAACCAACGAACCAACGAACCAACGAACCAAAGAACCAACGAACCAACGAACCAGCGAACCAACGAACCAACGAACCAACGAACCAACGAACCAACGAACCAACGAACCAACGAACCAACGAACCAACGAACCAACGAACAAACGAACCAACGAACCAACGAACCAACGAACCAACGAACCAACGAACCATCGAACCAACGAACCAACGAACCAACGAACTAACGAACCAACGAACCAACGAACCAACGAACCAACGAACCAACGAACCAACGAAACAACGAACCAACGAACAAACGAACCAACGAACCATCGAACCAACGAACCAACGAACCAACGAACCAACGAACCAACGAACCAACGACCAACGAACCAACGAACCAACGAACCAACGAACCAACGAACCAGCGAACAAACGAACAAACGAACCAACGAACAAACGAACAAACGAACAAACGAACAAAGAAACAAACGAACCAACGAACCAACGAACCAACGAACCAACGAACCAACGAACCAACGAACCAAAGAACCAACGAACCAACGAACCAGCGATCCAACGAACCAACGAACCAACGAACCAACGAACCAACGAACCAACGAACCAACGAACCAACGAACCAACGAACCAGCGAACAAACGAACAAACGAACCAAGGAACCAACGAACCAACGAACCAACGAACCAACGAACCAACGAACCAACGAACCAACGAACCAACGAACCAGCGAACAAACGAACAAACGAACCAACGAACAAACGAACAAACGAACAAAGAAACAAACGAACCAACGAACCAACGAACCAACGAACCAGCGAACCAACGAACCAAAGAACCAACGAACCAACGAACCAGCGAACCAACGAACCAACGAACCAACGAACCAACGAACCAACGAACCAACGAACCAACGAACAAACGAACCAACGAACCAACGAACCAACGAACCAACGAACCAACGAACCAACGAACCAACGAAACAACGAACCAACGAACCAACGAACCAACGAACCAACGAACAAACGAACCAACGAACCAACGAACCAACGAACCAACGAACCAACGAAACAACGAACCAACGAACCAACGAACCGACGAACCAACGAACCAACGAACCAACGAACCAACCAACCAACGAACCAGCGAACAAACGAACAAAAGAACAAACGAACAAACGAACAAACGAACCAACGAACCAACGAACCAACGAACCAACGAACCAACGAACCAACGAACCAACGAACCAACGAACCAGCGAACCAACGAACCAACGAACCAACGAACCAACGAACCAACGAACCAACGAACCAACGAACCAACGAACCAACGAACCAACGAACCAACGAACCAACGAACCAACGAACCAACGAACAAACGAACCAACGAACCAACGAACCAACGAACCAACGAACCAACGAAACAACGAACCAACGAACCAACGAACCGACGAACCAACGAACCAACGAACCAACGAACCAACCAACCAACGAACCAGCGAACAAACGAACAAAAGAACAAACGAACAAACGAACAAACGAACCAACGAACCAACGAACCAACGAACCAACGAACCAACGAACCAACGAACCAACGAACCAACGAACCAGCGAACCAACGAACCAACGAACCAACGAACCAACGAACCAACGAACCAACGAACCAACGAACCAACGAACCAAGGAACCAACGAACCAACGAACCAACGAACCAACGAACCAACGAACCAACGAACCAACGAACCAACGAACCAACGAACCAGCGAACAAACGAACAAACGAACCAACGAACAAACGAACAAACGAACAAACGAACAAAGAAACAAACGAACCAACGAACCAACGAACCAACGAACCAGCGAACCAACGAACCAAAGAACCAACGAACCAACGAACCAGCGAACCAACGAACCAACGAACCAACGAACCAACGAACCAACGAACCAACGAACCAACGAACAAACGAACCAACGAACCAACGAACCAACGAACCAACGAACCAACGAAACAACGAACCAACGAACCAACGAACCGACGAACCAACGAACCAACGAACCAACGAACCAACCAACCAACGAACCAGCGAACAAACGAACAAAAGAACAAACGAACAAACGAACAAACGAACCAACGAACCAACGAACCAACGAACCAACGAACCAACGAACCAACGAACCAACGAACCAACGAACCAACGAACCAACGAACCAAGCGAACCAACGAACCAACGAACCAACGAACCAACGAACCAACGAACCAACGAACCAACGAACCAACGAACCAACGAACCAACGAACAAACGAACCAACGAACCAACGAACCAACGAACCAACGAACCAACGAACCATCGAACCAACGAACCAACGAACCAACGAACTAACGAACCAACGAACCAACGAACCAACGAACCAACGAACCAACGAACCAACGAAACAACGAACCAACGAACAAACGAACCAACGAACCATCGAACCAACGAACCAACGAACCAACGAACCAACGAACCAACGAACCAACGACCAACGAACCAACGAACCAACGAACCAACGAACCAACGAACCAACGAACAAACGAACCAACGAACCAACGAACCAACGAACCAACGAACCAACGAAACAACGAACCAACGAACCAACGAACCGACGAACCAACGAACCAACGAACCAACGAACCAACCAACCAACGAACCAGCGAACAAACGAACAAAAGAACAAACGAACAAACGAACAAACGAACCAACGAACCAACGAACCAACGAACCAACGAACCAACGAACCAACGAACCAACGAACCAAAGAACCAACGAACCAACGAACCAGCGAACCAACGAACCAACGAACCAACGAACCAACGAACCAACGAACCAACGAACCAACGAACCAACGAACCAACGAACCAACGAACAAACGAACCAACGAACCAACGAACCAACGAACCAACGAACCAACGAACCATCGAACCAACGAACCAACGAACCAACGAACTAACGAACCAACGAACCAACGAACCAACGAACCAACGAACCAACGAACCAACGAAACAACGAACCAACGAACAAACGAACCAACGAACCATCGAACCAACGAACCAACGAACCAACGAACCAACGAACCAACGAACCAACGACCAACGAACCAACGAACCAACGAACCAACGAACCAACGAACCAGCGAACAAACGAACAAACGAACCAACGAACAAACGAACAAACGAACAAACGAACAAAGAAACAAACGAACCAACGAACCAACGAACCAACGAACCAACGAACCAACGAACCAACGAACCAAAGAACCAACGAACCAACGAACCAGCGATCCAACGAACCAACGAACCAACGAACCAACGAACCAACGAACCAACGAACCAACGAACCAACGAACCAACGAACCAGCGAACCAAACGAACAAACGAACCAAGGAACCAACGAACCAACGAACCAACGAACCAACGAACCAACGAACCAACGAACCAACGAACCAACGAACCAGCGAACAAACGAACAAACGAACCAACGAACAAACGAACAAACGAACAAAGAAACAAACGAACCAACGAACCAACGAACCAACGAACCAGCGAACCAACGAACCAAAGAACCAACGAACCAACGAACCAGCGAACCAACGAACCAACGAACCAACGAACCAACGAACCAACGAACCAACGAACCAACGAACCAACGAACCAACGAACCAACGAACCAACGAACACGAACCAACGAACCAACGAACCAACGAACCAACGAACCAACGAACCAACGAACCAACGAACCAACCAACCAACGAACCAGCGAACAAACGAACAAAAGAACAAACGAACAAACGAACAAACGAACCAACGAACCAACGAACCAACGAACCAACGAACCAACGAACCAACGAACCATAGAACCAACGAACCAACGAACCAGCGAACCAACGAACCAACGAACCAACGAACCAACGAACCAACGAACCAACGAACCAACGAACCAACGAACCAACGAACCAACGAACAACGAACCAACGAACCAACGAACCAACGAACCAACGAACCAACGAACCAACGAACCAACGAACCAACGAACCAACGAACCAACGAACCAACGAACCAACGAACCAACGAACCAACGAACCAACGAACCAACGAACCAACGAACCAACGAACCAACGAACCAACGAACCAACGAACCAACGAACCAACGAACCAACGAACCAACGAACCAACGAACCAACGAACCAACGAACAAACGAACCAACGAACCAACGAACCAACGAACCAACGAACCAACGAACCAACGAACCAACGAACCAACGAACCAACGAACCAACGAACCAACGAACCAACGAACCAACGAACCAACGAAACAACGAACCAACGAACAAACGAACCAACGAACCATCGAACCAACGAACCAACGAACCAACGAACCAACGAACCAACGAACCAACGAACCAACGAACCAACGAACCAACGAACCAACGAACCAACGAACCAACGAACCAGCGAACAAACAAACAAACGAACCAACGAACAAACGAACAAACGAACAAAGAAACAAACGAACCAACGAACCAACGAACCAACGAACCAACGAACCAGCGAACAAACGAACAACGAACCAACGAACAAACGAACCAACGAACAAACGAACAAACGAACAAAGAAACAAACGAACCAACGAACCAACGAACCAACGAACCAGCGAACAAACGAACAAACGAACCAACGAACAAATGAACAAACGAACAAAGAAAGAAACAAACAAAGAAACAAACGAACCAACGAACCAACGAACCAACGAACCAACGAACCAACGAACCAAAGAACCAACGAACCAACGAACCAGCGAACCAACGAACCAACGAACCAACGAACCAACGAACCAACGAACCAACGAACCAACGAACCAACGAACCAACGAACCAACGAACAAACGAACCAACGAACCAACGAACCAACGAACCAACGAACCAACGAACCAACGAACCAACGAACCAACGAACCAACGAACCAACGAACCAACGAACCAACGAACCAACGAACCAACGAACCAACGAACCAACGAACCAACGAACCAACGAACAAACGAACCAACGAACCAACGAACCAACGAACCAACGAACCAACGAACCAACGA
>NW_027486269.1:15000-24628 GCF_050908995.1 Andrena cerasifolii
CAACGAACCAACGAACCAACGAACCAACGAACCAACGAACCAACGAACCAACGAACCAACGAAACAACGAACCAACGAACAAACGAACCAACGAACCAACGAACCAACGAACCAACGAACCGACGAACCAACGAACCAACGAACCAACGAACCAACGAACCAGCGAACCAACGAACCAACGAACCAACGAACCAACGAACCAACGAACCAACGAACAAACGAACCAACGAACCAACGAACCAACGAACCAACGAACCAACGAACCAACGAACCAGCGAACAAACGAACAAACGAACCAACGAACAAACGAACAAACGAACAAAGAAACAAACGAACCAACGAACCAACGAACCAACGAACCAACGAACCAACGAACCAACGAACCAACGAACCAACGAACCAACGAACCAACGAACCAACGAACAAACGAACCAACGAACCAACGAACCAACGAACCAACGAACCAACGAAACAACGAACCAACGAACCAACGAACCGACGAACCAACGAACCAACGAACCAACGAACCAACCAACCAACGAACCAGCGAACAAACGAACAAAAGAACAAACGCACAAACGAACAAACGAACCAACGAACCAACGAACCAACGAACCAACGAACCAACGAACCAACGAACCAACGAACCAACGAACCAGCGAACCAACGAACCAACGAACCAACGAACCAACGAACCAACGAACCAACGAACCAACGAACCAACGAACCAAGGAACCAACGAACCAACGAAACCAACGAACCAACGAACCAACGAACCAACGAACCAGCGAACAAACGAACAAACGAACCAACGAACAAACGAACAAACGAACAAACGAACAAAGAAACAAACGAACCAACGAACCAACGAACCAACGAACCAGCGAACCAACGAACCAAAGAACCAACGAACCAACGAACCAGCGAACCAACGAACCAACGAACCAACGAACCAACGAACCAACGAACCAACGAACCAACGAACAAACGAACCAACGAACCAACGAACCAACGAACCAACGAACCAACGAAACAACGAACCAACGAACCAACGAACCGACGAACCAACGAACCAACGAACCAACGAACCAACCAACCAACGAACCAGCGAACAAACGAACAAAAGAACAAACGAACAAACGAACAAACGAACCAACGAACCAACGAACCAACGAACCAACGAACCAACGAACCAACGAACCAACGAACCAACGAACCAACGAACCAACGAACCAGCGAACCAACGAACCAACCAACGAACCAACGAACCAACGAACCAACGAACCAACGAACCAACGAACCAACGAACCAACGAACCAACGAACCAACGAACCAACGAACCAACGAACCAACGAACCAACGAACCAACGAACCAACGAACCAACCAACCGAACCAACGAACTAACGAACCAACGAACCAACGAACCAACGAACCAACGAACCAACGAACCAACGAAACAACGAACCAACGAACAAACGAACCAACGAACCATCGAACCAACGAACCAACGAACCAACGAACCAACGAACCAACGAACCAACGACCAACGAACCAACGAACCAACGAACCAACGAACCAACGAACCAGCGAACAAACGAACAAACGAACCAACGAACAAACGAACAAACGAACAAAGAAACAAACGAACCAACGAACCAACGAACCAACGAACCAACGAACCAACGAACCAACGAACCAAAGAACCAACGAACCAACGAACCAGCGATCCAACGAACCAACGAACCAACGAACCAACGAACCAACGAACCAACGAACCAACGAACCAACGAACCAACGAACCAGCGAACAAACGAACAAACGAACCAAGGAACCAACGAACCAACGAACCAACGAACCAACGAACCAACGAACCAACGAACCAACGAACCAACGAACCAGCGAACAAACGAACAAACGAACCAACGAACAAACGAACAAACGAACAAAGAAACAAACGAACCAACGAACCAACGAACCAACGAACCAGCGAACCAACGAACCAAAGAACCAACGAACCAACGAACCAGCGAACCAACGAACCAACGAACCAACGAACCAACGAACCAACGAACCAACGAACCAACGAACAAACGAACCAACGACACACAACCAACGAACCAACGAACACGAACAAGGAAACAGAACCAACGAACCGACGAACCAACGAACCAACGAACCAACCAACCAACGAACCAGCGAACAAACGAACAAAAGAACAAACGAACAAACGAACAAACGAACCAACGAACCAACGAACCAACGAACCAACGAACCAACGAACCATAGAACCAACGAACCAACGAACCAGCGAACCAACGAACCAACGAACCAACGAACCAACGAACCAACGAACCAACGAACCAACGAACCAACGAACCAACGAACCAACGAACAAACGAACCAACGAACCAACGAACCAACGAACCAACGAACCAACGAACCAACGAACCAACGAACCAACGAACCAACGAACCAACGAACCAACGAACCAACGAACCAACGAACCAACGAACCAACGAACCAACGAACCAACGAACCAACGAACCAACGAACCAACGAACCAACGAACCAACGAACCAACGAACCAACGAACCAACGAACCAACGAACCAACGAACCAACGAACCAACGAACCAACGAACCAACGAACCAACGAACCAACGAACCAACGAACCAACGAACCAACGAACCAACGAACCAACGAACCAACGAAACAACGAACCAACGAACAAACGAACCAACGAACCATCGAACCAACGAACCAACGAACCAACGAACCAACGAACCAACGAACCAACGAACCAACGAACCAACGAACCAACGAACCAACGAACCAACGAACCAACGAACCAGCGAACAAACAAACAAACGAACCAACGAACAAACGAACAAACGAACAAAGAAACAAACGAACCAACGAACCAACGAACCAACGAACCAACGAACCAACGAACCAGCGAACAAACGAACAACGAACCAACGAACAAACGAACCAACGAACAAACGAACAAACGAACAAAGAAACAAACGAACCAACGAACCAACGAACCAACGAACCAGCGAACAAACGAACAAACGAACCAACGAACAAATGAACAAACGAACAAAGAAAGAAACAAACAAAGAAACAAACGAACCAACGAACCAACGAACCAACGAACCAACGAACCAACGAACCAAAGAACCAACGAACCAACGAACCAGCGAACCAACGAACCAACGAACCAACGAACCAACGAACCAACGAACCAACGAACCAACGAACCAACGAACCAACGAACCAACGAACAAACGAACCAACGAACCAACGAACCAACGAACCAACGAACCAACGAACCAACGAACCAACGAACCAACGAACCAACGAACCAACGAACCAACGAACCAACGAACCAACGAACCAACGAACCAACGAACCAACGAACCAACGAACAAACGAACCAACGAACCAACGAACCAACGAACCAACGAACCAACGAACCAACGAACCAACGAACCAACGAACCAACGAACCAACGAACCAACGAACCAACGAACCAACGAACCAACGAAACAACGAACCAACGAACCAACGAACCAACGAACCAACGAACCATCGAACCAACGAACCAACGAACCAACGAACTAACGAAACCAACGAACCAACGAACCAACGAACCAACGAACCAACGAAACAACGAACCAACGAACAAACGAACCAACGAACCATCGAACCAACGAACCAACGAACCAACGAACCAACGAACCAACGAACCAACGACCAACGAACCAACGAACCAACGAACCAACGAACCAACGAACCAGCGAACCAACGAACCAACGAACCAACGAACCAACGAACCAAGGAACCAACGAACCAACGAACCAACGAACCAACGAACCAACGAACCAACGAACCAACGAACCAACGAACCAACGAACCAGCGAACAAACGAACAAACGAACCAACGAACAAACGAACAAACGAACAAAGAAACAAACGAACCAACGAACCAACGAACCAACGAACCAGCGAACCAACGAACCAAAGAACCAACGAACCAACGAACCAGCGAACCAACGAACCAACGAACCAACAAACCAACGAACCAACGAACCAACGAACCAACGAACAAACGAACCAACGAACCAACGAACCAACGAACCAACGAACCAACGAAACAACGAACCAACGAACCAACGAACCGACGAACCAACGAACCAACGAACCAACGAACCAACCAACCAACGAACCAGCGAACAAACGAACAAAAGAACAAACGAACAAACGAACAAACGAACCAACGAACCAACGAACCAACGAACCAACGAACCAACGAACCAACGAACCAAAGAACCAACGAACCAACGAACCAGCGAACCAACGAACCAACGAACCAACGAACCAACGAACCAACGAACCAACGAACCAACGAACCAACGAACAAACGAACCAACGAACCAACGAACCAACGAACCAACGAACCAACGAACCAACGAACTATCGAACCAACGAACCAACGAACCAACGAACTAACGAACCAACGAACCAACGAACCAACGAACCAACGAACCAACGAAACAACGAACCAACGAACAAACGAACCAACGAACCATCGAACCAACGAACCAACGAACCAACGAACCAACGAACCAACGAACCAACGACCAACGAACCAACGAACCAACGAACCAACGAACCAACGAACCAGCGAACAAACGAACAAACGAACCAACGAACAAACGAACAAACGAACAAAGAAACAAACGAACCAACGAACCAACGAACCAACGAACCAACGAACCAACGAACCAAAGAACCAACGAACCAACGAACCAGCGATCCAACGAACCAACGAACCAACGAACCAACGAACCAACGAACCAACGAACCAACGAACCAACGAACCAACGAACCAACGAACCAACGAACCAGCGAACAAACGAACAAACGAACCAACGAACAAACGAACAAACGAACAAAGAAAGAAAGAAACAAAGAAACAAACGAACCAACGAACCAACGAACCAACGAACCAACGAACCAACGAACCAACGAACCAACGAACCAACGAACCAACGAACCAACGAACGAACGAACCAACGAACCAACGAACCAACGAACCAACGAACCAACGAACCAACGAACCAACGAACCAGCGAACAAACGAACAAACGAACCAACGAACAAATGAACAAACGAACAAAGAAAGAAACAAACAAAGAAACAAACGAACCAACGAACCAACGAACCAACGAACCAACGAACCAACGAACCAACGGACCAACGAACCAACGATACAACGAACCAACGAACCAACGAACCAACGAACCAACGAACCAACGAACCAACGAACCAACGAACCAACGAACCAACGAACCAACGAACTAACGAACCAACGAACCAGCGAACAAAAGAACAAACGAACCAACGAACAAACGAACAAACGAACAAAGAAACAAACGAACCAACGAACCAACGAACCAACGAACCAACGAACCAACGAACCAAAGAACCAACGAACCAACGAACCAGCGAACCAACGAACCAGCGAACCAACGAACCAACGAACCAACGAACCAACGAACCAACGAACCAACGAACCAACGAACCAACGAACCAACGAACCAACGAACCAACGAACAAACGAACCAACGAACCAACGAACCAACGAACCAACGAACCAACGAACCAACGAACGAACGAACCAACGAACCAACGAACCAACGAACCAACGAACCAACGAACCAACGAACCAACGAACCAACGAACCAGCGAACCAACGAACCAAAGAACCAACGAACCAACGAACCAGCGAACCAACGAACCAACGAACCAACGAACCAACGAACCAACGAACCAACGAACCAACGAACAAACGAACCAACGAACCAACGAACCAACGAACCAACGAACCAACGAACCAACGACCAACGAACCAACGAACCAACGAACCAACGAACCAACGAACCAGCGAACAAACGAACAAACGAACCAACGAACAAACGAACAAACGAACAAAGAAACAAACGAACCAACGAACCAACGAACCAACGAACCAACGAACAACGAACCAACGAACCAACGAACCAACGAACCAGCGAACAAACGAACAAACGAACCAACGAACAAACGAACAAACGAACAAAGAAACAAACGAACCAACGAACCAACGAACCAACGAACCAACGAACCAACGAACCAACGAACCAAAGAACCAACGAACCAACGAACCAGCGATCCAACGAACCAACGAACCAACGAACCAACGAACCAACGAACCAACGAACCAACGAACCAACGAACCAACGAACCAACGAACCAACGAACCAGCGAACAAACGAACAAACGAACCAACGAACAAACGAACAAACGAACAAAGAAAGAAAGAAACAAAGAAACAAACGAACCAACGAACCAACGAACCAACGAACCAACGAACCAACGAACCAACGAACCAACGAACCAACGAACCAACGAACGAACGAACCAACGAACAACGAACCAACGAACCAACGAACCAACGAACCAACGAACCAACGAACCAGCGAACAAACGAACAAACGAACCAACGAACAAACGAACCAACGAACAAACGAACAAACGAACAAAGAAAGAAACAAACAAAGAAACAAACGAACCAACGAACCAACGAACCAACGAACCAACGAACCAACGGACCAACGAACCAACGAAACAACGAACCAACGAACCAACGAACCAACGAACCAACGAACCAACGAACCAACGAACCAACGAACCAACGAACCAACGAACCAACGAACCAACGAACTAACGAACCAACGAACCAGCGAACAAAAGAACAAACGAACCAACGAACAAACGAACAAACGAACAAAGAAACAAACGAACCAACGAACCAACGAACCAACGAACCAACGAACCAAAGAACCAACGAACCAACGAACCAGCGAACCAACGAACCAGCGAACCAACGAACCAACGAACCAACGAACCAACGAACCAACGAACCAACGAACCAACGAACCAACGAACCAACGAACCAACGAACAAACGAACCAACGAACCAACGAACCAACGAACCAACGAACCAACGAACCAACGAACCAACGAACGAACGAACCAACGAACCAACGAACCAACGAACCAACGAACCAACGAACCAACGAACCAACGAACCAACGAACCAGCGAACCAACGAACCAAAGAACCAACGAACCAACGAACCAGCGAACCAACGAACCAACGAACCAACGAACCAACGAACCAACGAACAACGAACCAACGAACAAACGAACCAACGAACCAACGAACCAACGAACCAACGAACCAACGAAACAACGAACCAACGAACCAACGAACCGACGAACCAACGAACCAACGAACCAACGAACCAACCAACCAACGAACCAGCGAACAAACGAACAAAAGAACAAACGAACAAACGAACAAACGAACAAACGAACCAACGAACCAACGAACCAACGAAACAACGAACCAACGAACCAAAGAACCAACGAACCAACGAACCAGCGAACCAACGAACCAACGAACCAACGAACCAACGAACCAACGAACCAACGAACCAACGAACCAACGAACCAACGAACCAACGAACAAACGAACCAACGAACCAACGAACCAACGAACCAACGAACCAACGAACCAACGAACCAACGAACCAACGAACCAACGAACCAACGAACCAACGAACCAACGAACCAACGAACCAACGAACCAACGAACCAAAGAACCAACGAACCAACGAACCAGCGAACCAACGAACCAACGAACCAACGAACCAACGAACCAACGAACCAACGAACCAACGAACCAACGAACCAACGAACCAACGAACCAACGAACCAACGAACCAACGAACCAACGAACCAACGAACAACGAACCAACGAACCAACGAACCAACGAACCAACGAACCAACGAACCAACGAACCAACGAACCAACGAACCAACGAACCAACGAACAAACGAACCAACGAACCAACGAACCAACGAACCAACGAACCAACGAACAAACGAACCAACGAACCAACGAACCAACGAACCAACGAACCAACGAAACAACGAACCAACGAACAAACGAACCAACGAACCATCGAACCAACGAACCAACGAACCAACGAACCAACGAACCAACGAACCAACGAACCAACGAACCAACGAACCAACGAACCAACGAACCAACGAACCAGCGAACAAACGAACAAACGAACCAACGAACAAACGAACAAACGAACAAAGAAACAAACGAACCAACGAACCAACGAACCAACGAACCAACGAACCAACGAACCAACGAACCAAAGAACCAACGAACCAACGAACCAGCGATCCAACGAACCAACGAACCAACGAACCAACGAACCAACGAACCAACGAACCAACGAACCAACGAACCAACGAACCAACGAACCAACGAACCAACGAACCAACGAACAAACGAACCAACCAACCAACGAACCAGCGAACAATCGAACAAACGAACCAACGAACCAACGAACCAACGAACCAGCGAACAAACGAACAAACGAACCAACGAACAAACGAACAAACGAACAAAGAAACAAACGAACCAACGAACCAACGAACCAACGAACCAACGAACCAACGAACCAAAGAACCAACGAACCAACGAACCAGCGAACCAACGAACCAACGAACCAACGAACCAACGAACCAACGAACCAACGAACCAACGAACCAACGAACCAAGGAGCCAACGAACCAACGAACCAACGAACCAACGAACCAACGAACCAACGAACCAACGAACCAACGAACCAGCGAACAAACGAACAAACGAACCAACGAACAAACGAACAAACGAACAAAGAAACAAACGAACCAACGAACCAACGAACCAACGAACCAGCGAACCAACGAACCAAAGAACCAACGAACCAACGAACCAGCGAACCAACGAACCAACGAACCAACGAACCAACGAACCAACGAACCAACGAACCAACGAACAAACGAACCAACGAACCAACGAACCAACGAACCAACGAACCAACGAACCAACGAACCAACGAACCAACGAACCAGCGAACCAACGAACCAACGAACCAACGAACCAACGAACCAACGAACCAACGAACCAACGAACCAACGAACCAAGGAACCAACGAACCAACGAACCAACGAACCAACGAACCAACGAACCAACGAACCAACGAACCAACGAACCAGCGAACAAACGAACAAACGAACCAACGAACAAACGAACAAACGAACAAAGAAACAAACGAACCAACGAACCAACGAACCAACGAACCAGCGAACCAACGAACCAAAGAACCAACGAACCAACGAACCAGCGAACCAACGAACCAACGAACCAACGAACCAACGAACCAACGAACCAACGAACCAACGAACAAACGAACCAACGAACCAACGAACCAACGAACCAACGAACCAACGAAACAACGAACCAACGAACCAACGAACCGACGAACCAACGAACCAACGAACCAACGAACCAACCAACCAACGAACCAGCGAACAAACGAACAAAAGAACAAACGAACAAACGAACAAACGAACCAACGAACCAACGAACCAACGAACCAACGAACCAACGAACCAACGAACCAAAGAACCAACGAACCAACGAACCAGCGAACCAACGAACCAACGAACC
>NW_027486270.1:0-24613 GCF_050908995.1 Andrena cerasifolii
AGGCGCAGGCCTTTCAAGAGGCGTTCGAAAATTCTGCGTCTCTTCGTTAAGCAGTCACTGTCTCGAAACATCTGCGCCACTTCTCGCTCTTTGATTTGCTCTCCGGAGAAGTTACTTTGTGCCATCTCTTTCGACGGCATGTTCTCCTGTTACAAAGCGCAATTTTGTGCATTCTGAAAATATTCACCAGATTTTGGCCAATACATCAGGAGAACATGAAGTGGAAAGAGGTATAATAAATTTCAGCTTCAAAGGCATCGCCTTAAAGTTGCCAATACGAGGCGGAGGCCTTTCAAGAGGTGTTCGAAAATACTGCGCCTCTTCGTTAAACAATCACTGTCCCGAAATATCTGTGCCACTCCTCGGTCTTTGATTTGCTCTCCGGAGACGTTACTTTGTTTCATCTCTTTCGACGGCATGTTCTCCTGTTACAAAGCGCAATTTTGTGCATTCTGAAAATATTCACCAGATTTTGGCCAATGTATCAGGAGAACATGAAGTGGAAAGAGGTATAATAAATTTCAGCTTCAAAGGCATCGCCTTAACGTTGCCAATACGAGGCGCAGGCCTTTCAAGAGGCGTTCGAAAATTCTGCGTCTCTTCGTTAAGCAGTCACTGTCTCGAAACATCTGCGCCACTTCTCGCTCATTGATTTGCTCTCCGAAGACGTTACTTTGTGCCATCTCTTTCGACGGCATGTTCTCCTGTTACAAAGCGCAATTTTGTGCATTCTCGAAATGTTCGCCTGATTTTGGCCAATATATCATGAGAACATGAAGTGGAAAGAGGTATACTAAATTTCAGCTTCAAAGGCATCGCCTTAAAGTTGGAAATAAGAGGCGCAGGCATTTCAAGAGGCGTTCGAAAATTCTGCGTCTCTTCGTTAAGCAGTCACTGTCTCGAAACATCTGCGCCACTTCTCGCTCTTTGATTTGCTCTCCGGAGACGTTACTTTGTGCCATCTCTTTCGACGGCATGTTCTCCTGTTACAAAGCGCAATTTTGTGCATTCTGAAAATATTCACCAGATTTTGGCCAATGTATCAGGAGAACATGAAGTGGAAAGAGGTATAATAAATTTCAGCTTCAAAGGCATCGCCTTAACGTTGCCAATACGAGGCGCAGGCCTTTCAAGCGGCGTTCGAAAATTCTGCGTCTCTTCGTTAAGCAGTCACTGTCTCGAATCATCTGCGCCACTTCTCGCTCATTGATTTGCTCTCCGAAGACGTTACTTTGTGCCATCTCTTTCGACGGCATTTTCTCCTGTTACAAAGCCCAATTTTGTGCATTCTGAAAATATTCACCAGATTT
Source organism: Andrena cerasifolii (assembly GCF_050908995.1). Classification (NCBI taxonomy): domain Eukaryota; kingdom Metazoa; phylum Arthropoda; class Insecta; order Hymenoptera; family Andrenidae; genus Andrena; species Andrena cerasifolii. The sequence continues at coordinate 1,311 of NW_027486270.1, forward strand.
TGGCCAATACATCAGGAGAACATGAAGTGGAAAGAGGAATACTAAATTTCAGCTTCAAAGGCATCGCCATAACGGTGCCAATACGAGGCGCAGGCCTTTCAAGAGGCGTCCGAAAATTCTGCGTCTCTTCGTTAAGCAGTCACTGTCTCGAAACATCTGCGCCACTTCTCGCTCATTGATTTGCTCCCCGAAGACGTTACTTTGTGCCATCTCTTTCGACGGCATGTTCTCCTGTTACAAAGCGCAATTTTGTGCATTCTGAAAATATTCACCAGATTTTGGCCAATGTATCAGGAGAACATGAAGTGGAAAGAGGTATAATAAATTTCAGCTTCAAAGGCATCGCCTTAACGTTGCCAATACGAGGCGCAGGCCTTTCAAGAGGCGTTCGAAAATTCTGCGTCTCTTCGTTAAGCAGTCACTGTCTCGAAACATCTGCGCCACTTCTCGCTCATTGATTTGCTCTCCGAAGACGTTACTTTGTGCCATCTCTTTCGACGGCATGTTCTCCTGTTACAAAGCGCAATTTTGTGCATTCTGAAAATATTCACCAGATTTTGGCCAATACATCAGGAGAACATGAAGTGGAAAGAGGTATACTAAATTTCAGCTTCAATGGCATCGCCTTAAAGTTGCAAATAAGAGGCGCAGGCCTTTCAAGAGGCGTTCGAAAATACTGCGTCTCTTCGTTAAGCAGTCACTGTCTCGAAACATCTGCGCCACTTCTCGCCCATTGATTTGCTCTCCGAAGACGTTACTTTGTGCCATCTCTTTCGACGGCATGTTCTCCTGTTACAAAGCCCAATTTTGTGCATTCTGAAAATATTCACCAGATTTTGTCCAATACATCAGGAGAACATGAAGAGGAAAGAGGTATACTAAATTTCAGCTTCAAAGGCATCGCCTTAAAGTTGCCAATACGAGGCGAAGGCCTTTCAACAGGCGTTCGAAAATTCTGCGTCTCTTCGTTAAGCAGTCACTGTCTCGAAACATAGGCGCCACTTCTCGCTCTTTGATTTGCTCTCCGGAGACGTTACTTTGTGCCATCTCTTTCGACAGCATGTTCTCCTGTTACAAAGCCCAATTTTGTGCATTCTGCAAATTTTCGCCAAATTTTGGCCAATGTATCAGGAGAACATGAAGTGGAAAGAGGTATACTAAATTTCAGCTTCAAAGGCATCGCCATAACGTTGCCAATACGAGGCGCAGGCCTTTCAAGAGGCGTCCGAAAATTCTGCGTCTCTTCGTTAAGCAGACACTATCTCGAAACATCTGCGCCACTTCTCGCTCTTTGATTTGCTCTCCGGAGACGTTACTTTGTGCCATCTCTTTCGACGGCATGTTCTCCTGTTACAAAGCATAATTTTGTGCATTCTGAAAATATTCACCAGATTTTGGCCAATACATCAGGAGAACATGAAGTGGAAAGAGGTATAATAAATTTCAGCTTCAAAGGCATCGCCTTAACGTTGCCAATACGAGGCGCAGGACTTTCAAGAGGCGTTCGAAAATTCTGCGTCTCTTCGTTAAGCAGTCACTGTCTCGAAACATCTGCGCCACTTCTCGCTCATTGATTTGCTCTCCGAAGACGTTACTTTGTGCCATCTCTTTCGACGGCATGTTCTCCTGTTACAAAGCGCAATTTTGTGCATTCTGAAAATATTCACCAGATTTTGGCCAATACATCAGGAGAACATGAAGTGGAAAGAGGTATACTAAATTTCAGCTTCAATGGCATCGCCTTAAAGTTGCAAATAAGAGGCGCAGGCCTTTCAAGAGGCGTTCGAAAATACTGCGTCTCTTCGTTAAACATTCACTGTCCCGAAATATCTGTGCCACTCCTCGCTCTTTGATTTGCTCTCCGGAGACGTTACTTTGTGCCATCACTTTCGACGGCATGTTCTCCTGTTACAAAATCCACTTTTGTGCATTCTCGAAATGTTCGCCTGATTTTGGCCAATATATCATGAGAACATGAAGTGGAAAGAGGTATACTAAATTTCAGCTTCAAAGGCATCGCCTTAAAGTTGGAAATAAGAGGCGCAGGCATTTCAAGAGGCGTTCGAAAATTCTGCGTCTCTTCGTTAAGCAGTCACTGTCTCGAAACATCTGCGCAACTTCTCGCTCTTTGATTTGCTCGCCGGAGACGTTACTTTGTGCCATCTCTTTCGACGGCATGTTCTCCTGTTACAAAGCGCAATTTTGTGCATTCTGAAAATATTCACCAGATTTTGGCCAATGTATCAGGAGAACATGAAGTGGAAAGAGGTATAATAAATTTCAGCTTCAAAGGCATCGCCTTAAAGTTGCCAATACGAGGCGGAGGCCTTTCAAGAGGTGTTCGAAAATACTGCGCCTCTTCGTTAAACAATCACTGTCCCGAAATATCTGTGCCACTCCTCGCTCTTTGATTTGCTCTCCGGAGACGTTACTTTGTGCCATCTCTTTCGACGGCATGTTCTCCTGTTACAAAGCGCAATATTGTGCATTCTGAAAATATTCACCAGATTTTGGCCAATGTATCAGGAGAACATGAAGTGGAAAGAGGTATAATAAATTTCAGCTTCAAAGGCATCGCCTTAACGTTGTCAATACGAGGCGCAGGCCTTTCAAGAGGCGTTCGAAAATTCTGCGTCTCTTCGTTAAGCAGTCACTGTCTCGAAACATCTGCGCCACTTCTCGCTCATTGATTTGCTCTCCGAAGACGTTACTTTGTACCCATCTCTTTCGACGGCCTGTTCTCCTGTTACAAAGTGCAATTTTGAGCATTCTGAAAATATTCGCCAGATTATGGCCAATATATCAGGAGAACATGAAGTGGAAAGAGGTATACTAAATTTCAGCTTCAAAGGCATCGCCTTAAAGTTGCAAATAAGAGGCGGAGGCCTTTCAAGAGGCGTTCGAAAATACTGCGTCTCTTCGTTAAGCAGTCACTGTCTCGAAACATCTGCGCCACTTCTCGCTCTTTGATTTGCTCTCCGGAGACGTTACTTTGTGCCATCTCTTTCGACGGCATGTTCTCCTGTTAAAAAGCGCAATTTTGTGCATTCTGAAAATATTCACCAGATTTTGGCCAATGTATCAGGAGAACATGAAGTGGAAAGAGGTATAATAAATTTCAGCTTCAAAGGCATCGCCTTAAAGTTGCCAATACGAGGCGGAGGCCTTTCAAGAGGTGTTCGAAAATACTGCGCCTCTTCGTTAAACAATCACTGTCCCGAAATATCTGTGCCACTCCTCGCTCTTTGATTTGCTCTCCGGAGACGTTACTTTGTGCCATCTCTTTCGACGGCATGTTCTCCTGTTACAAAGCGCAATTTTGTGCATTCTGAAAATATTCACCAGATTTTGGCCAATGTATCAGGAGAACATGAAGTGGAAAGAGGTATAATAAATTTCAGCTTCAAAGGCATCGCCTTAACGTTGTCAATACGAGGCGCAGGCCTTTCAAGAGGCGTTCGAAAATTCTGCGTCTCTTCGTTAAGCAGTCACTGTCTCGAAACATCTGCGCCACTTCTCGCTCATTGATTTGCTCTCCGAAGACGTTACTTTGTGCCATCTCTTTCGACGGCCTGTTCTCCTGTTACAAAGCGCAATTTTGTGCATTCTGAAAATATTCACCAGATTTTGGCCAATGTATCAGGAGAACATGAAGTGGAAAGAGGTATAATAAATTTCAGCTTCAAAGGCATCGCCTTAAAGTTGCCAATACGAGGCGGAGGCCTTTCAAGAGGTGTTCGAAAATACTGCGCCTCTTCGTTAAACAATCACTGTCCCGAAATATCTGTGCCACTCCTCGCTCTTTGATTTGCTCTCCGGAGACGTTACTTTGTTTCATCTCTTTCGACGGCATGTTCTCCTGTTACAAATCGCAATTTTGTGCATTCTGAAAATATTCACCAGATTTTGGCCAATGTATCAGGAGAACATGAAGTGGAAAGAGGTATAATAAATTTCAGCTTCAAAGGCATCGCCTTAACGTTGCCAATACGAGGCGCAGGCCTTTCAAGAGGCGTTCGAAAATTCTGCGTCACTTCGTTAAGCAGTCACTGTCTCGAAACATCTGCGCCACTTCTCGCTCTTTGATTTGCTCTCCGGAGAAGTTACTTTGTGCCATCTCTTTCGACGGCATGTTCTCCTGTTACAAAGCGCAATTTTGTGCATTCTGAAAATATTCACCAGATTTTGGCCAATACATCAGGAGAACATGAAGTGGAAAGAGGTATAATAAATTTCAGCTTCAAAGGCATCGCCTTAAAGTTGCCAATACGAGGCGGAGGCCTTTCAAGGGGTGTTCGAAAATACTGCGCCTCTTCGTTAAACAATCACTGTCCCGAAATATCTGTGCCACTCCTCGCTCTTTGATTTGCTCTCCGGAGACGTTACTTTGTGCCATCCCTTTCGACGGCATGTTCTCCTGTTACAAAGCGCAATTTTGTGCATTCTGAAAATATTCACCAGATTTTGGCCAATGTATCAGGAGAACATGAAGTGGAAAGAGGTATAATAAATTTCAGCTTCAAAGGCATCGCCTTAACGTTGCCAATACGAGGCGCAGGCCTTTCAAGAGGCGTTCGAAAATTCTGCGTCTCTTCGTTAAGCAGTCACTGTCTCGAAACATCTGCGCCACTTCTCGCTCATTGATTTGCTCTCCGAAGACGTTACTTTGTGCCATCTCTTTCGACGGCATGTTCTCCTGTTACAAAGCGCAATTTTGTGCATTCTGAAAATATTCACCAGATTTTGGCCAATACATCAGGAGAACATGAAGTGGAAAGAGGTATACTAAATTTCAGCTTCAATGGCATCGCCTTAAAGTTGCAAATAAGAGGCGCAGGCCTTTCAAGAGGCGTTCGAAAATACTGCGTCTCTTCGTTAAACATTCACTGTCCCGAAATATCTGTGCCACTCCTCGCTCTTTGATTTGCTCTCCGGAGACGTTACTTTGTGCCATCACTTTCGACGGCATGTTCTCCTGTTACAAAATCCACTTTTGTGCATTCTCGAAATGTTCGCCTGATTTTGGCCAATATATCATGAGAACATGAAGTGGAAAGAGGTATACTAAATTTCAGCTTCAAAGGCATCGCCTTAAAGTTGGAAATAAGAGGCGCAGGCATTTCAAGAGGCGTTCGAAAATTCTGCGTCTCTTCGTTAAGCAGTCACTGTCTCGAAACATCTGCGCAACTTCTCGCTCTTTGATTTGCTCTCCGGAGACGTTACTTTGTGCCATCTCTTTCGACGGCATGTTCTCCTGTTACAAAGCGCAATTTTGTGCATTCTGAAAATATTCACCAGATTTTGGCCAATGTATCAGGAGAACATGAAGTGGAAATAGGTATAATAAATTTCAGCTTCAAAGGCATCGCCTTAAAGTTGCCAATACGAGGCGGAGGCCTTTCAAGAGGTGTTCGAAAATACTGCGCCTCTTCGTTAAACAATCACTGTCCCGAAATATCTGTGCCACTCCTCGCTCTTTGATTTGCTCTCCGGAGACGTTACTTTGTTTCATCTCTTTCGACGGCATGTTCTCCTGTTACAAAGCGCAATTTTGTGCATTCTGAAAATATTCACCAGATTTTGGCCAATGTATCAGGAGAAAATGAAGTGGAAAGAGGTATAATAAATTTCAGCTTCAAAGGCATCGCCTTAACGTTGCCAATACGAGGCGCAGGCCTTTCAAGAGGCGTTCGAAAATTCTGCGTCTCTTCGTTAAGCAGTCACTGTCTCGAAACATCTGCGCCACTTCTCGCTCTTTGATTTGCTCTCCGGAGAAGTTACTTTGTGCCATCTCTTTCGACGGCATGTTCTCCTGTTACAAAGCGCAATTTTGTGCATTCTGAAAATATTCACCAGATTTTGGCCAATACATCAGGAGAACATGAAGTGGAAAGAGGTATAATAAGTTTCAGCTTCAAAGGCATCGCCTTAAAGTTGCCAATACGAGGCGGAGGCCTTTCAAGAGGTGTTCGAAAATACTGCGCCTCTTCGTTAAACAATCACTGTCCCGAAATATCTGTGCCACTCCTCGGTCTTTGATTTGCTCTCCGGAGACGTTACTTTGTTTCATCTCTTTCGACGGCATGTTCTCCTGTTACAAAGCGCAATTTTGTGCATTCTGAAAATATTCACCAGATTTTGGCCAATGTATCAGGAGAACATGAAGTGGAAAGAGGTATAATAAATTTCAGCTTCAAAGGCATCGCCTTAACGTTGCCAATACGAGGCGCAGGCCTTTCAAGAGGCGTTCGAAAATTCTGCGTCTCTTCGTTAAGCAGTCACTGTCTCGAAACATCTGCGCCACTTCTCGCTCTTTGATTTGCTCTCCGGAGAAGTTACTTTGTGCCATCTCTTTCGACGGCATGTTCTCCTGTTACAAAGCGCAATTTTGTGCATTCTGAAAATATTCACCAGATTTTGGCCAATACATCAGGAGAACATGAAGTGGAAAGAGGTATAATAAATTTCAGCTTCAAAGGCATCGCCTTAAAGTTGGAAATAAGAGGCGCAGGCATTTCAAGAGGCGTTCGAAAATTCTGCGTCTCTTCGTTAAGCAGTCACTGTCTCGAAACATCTGCGCCACTTCTCGCTCTTTGATTTGCTCTCCGGAGACGTTACTTTGTGCCATCTCTTTCGACGGCATGTTCTCCTGTTACAAAGCGCAATTTTGTGCATTCTGAAAATATTCACCAGATTTTGGCCAATGTATCAGGAGAACTTGAAGTGGAAAGAGGTATAATAAATTTCAGCTTCAAAGGCATCGCCTTAAAGTTGCCAATACGAGGCGGAGGCCTTTCAAGAGGTGTTCGAAAATACTGCGCCTCTTCGTTAAACAATCACTGTCCCGAAATATCTGTGCCACTCCTCGCTCTTTGATTTGCTCTCCGGAGACGTTACTTTGTGCCATCCCTTTCGACGGCATGTTCTCCTGTTACAAAGCGCAATTTTGTGCATTCTGAAAATATTCACCAGATTTTGGCCAATGTATCAGGAGAACATGAAGTGGAAAGAGGTATAATAAATTTCAGCTTCAAAGGCATCGCCTTAACGTTGCCAATACGAGGCGCAGGCCTTTCAAGAGGCGTTCGAAAATTCTGCGTCTCTTCGTTAAGCAGTCACTGTCGCGAAACATCTGCGCCACTTCTCGCTCATTGATTTGCTCTCCGAAGACGTTACTTTGTGCCATCTCTTTCGACGGCATGTTCTCCTGTTACAAAGCGCAATTTTGTGCATTCTGAAAATATTCACCAGATTTTGGTCAATACATCAGGAGAACATGAAGTGGAAAGAGGTATACTAAATTTCAGCTTCAATGGCATCGCCTTAAAGTTGCAAATAAGAGGCGCAGGCCTTTCAAGAGGCGTTCGAAAATACTGCGTCTCTTCGTTAAACATTCACTGTCCCGAAATATCTGTGCCACTCCTCGCTCTTTGATTTGCTCTCCGGAGACGTTACTTTGTGCCATCTCTTTCGACGGCATGTTCTCCTGTTACAAAGCGCAATTTTGTGCATTCTGAAAATATTCACCAGATTTTGGCCAATGTATCAGGAGAACATGAAGTGGAAAGAGGTATAATAAATTTCAGCTTCAAAGGCATCGCCTTAACGTTGTCAATACGAGGCGCAGGCCTTTCAAGAGGCGTTCGAAAATTCTGCGTCTCTTCGTTAAGCAGTCACTGTCTCGAAACATCTGCGCCACTTCTCGCTCATTGATTTGCTCTCCGAAGACGTTACTTTGTGCCATCTCTTTCGACGGCCTGTTCTCCTGTTACAAAGTGCAATTTTGAGCATTCTGAAAATATTCGCCAGATTATGGCCAATATATCAGGAGAACATGAAGTGGAAAGAGGTATAATAAATTTCAGCTTCAAAGGCATCGCCTTAACGTTGCCAATACGAAGCGCAGGACTTTCAAGAGGCGTTCGAAAATTCTGCGTCTCTTCGTTAAGCAGTCACTATCTCGAAACATCTGCGCCACTTCTCGCTCTTTGATTTGCTCTCCGGAGACGTTACTTTGTGCCATCACTTTCGACGGCATGTTCTCCTGTTACAAAGTCCACTTTTGTGCATTCTCGAAATGTTCGCCTGATTTTGGCCAATATATCATGAGAACATGAAGTGGAAAGAGGTATACTAAATTTCAGCTTCAAAGGCATCGCCTTAAAGTTGGAAATAGGAGGCGCAGGCATTTCAAGAGGCGTTCGAAAATTCTGCGTCTCTTCGTTAAGCAGTCACTGTCTCGAAAAATCTGCGCCACTTCTCGCTCTTTGATTTGCTCTCCGGAGACGTTACTTTGTGCCATCTCTTTCGACGGCATGTTCTCCTGTTACAAAGCCCAATTTTATGCATTCTGAAAATATTCACAAGATTTTGGCCAATACATCAGGAGAACATAAAGTGGAAAGAGGTATACTAAATTTCAGCTTCAAAGGCATCGCCTTAAAGTTGCCAATACGAGGCGGAGGCCTTTCAAGAGGCGTTCGAAAATTCTGCGTCTCTTCGTTAAGCAGTCACTGTCCCGAAATATCTGTGCCACTCCTCGCTCTTTGATTTGCTCTCCGGAGACGTTACTTTGTTTCATCTCTTTCGACGGCATGTTCTCCTGTTACAAAGCCCAATTTTATGCATTCTGAAAATATTCACAAGATTTTGGCCAATACATCAGGAGAACATGAAGTGGAAAGAGGTATACTAAATTTCAGCTTCAAAGGCATCGCCTTAAAGTTGCCAATACGAGGCGGAGGCCTTTCAAGAGGCGTTCGAAAATTCTGCGTCTCTTCGTTAAGCAGTCACTGTCTCGAAACATCTGCGCCACTTCTCGCTCATTGATTTGCTCTCCGAAGACGTTACTTTGTGCCATCTCTTTCGACGGCATGTTCTCCTGTTACAAAGCGCAATTTTGTGCATTCTGAAAATATTCACCAGATTTTGGCCAATACATCAGGAGAACATGAAGTGGAAAGAGGTATAATAAATTTCAGCTTCAAAGGCATCGCCTTAAAGTTGCCAATACGAGGCGGAGGCCTTTCAAGAGGTGTTCGAAAATACTGCGCCTCTTCGTTAAACAATCACTGTCCCGAAATATCTGTGCCACTCCTCGGTCTTTGATTTGCTCTCCGGAGACGTTACTTTGTTTCATCTCTTTCGACGGCATGTTCTCCTGTTACAAAGCGCAATTTTGTGCATTCTGAAAATATTCACCAGATTTTGGCCAATGTATCAGGAGAACATGAAGTGGAAAGAGGTATAATAAATTTCAGCTTCAAAGGCATCGCCTTAACGTTGCCAATACGAGGCGCAGGCCTTTCAAGAGGCGTTCGAAAATTCTGCGTCTCTTCGTTAAGCAGTCACTGTCTCGAAACATCTGCGCCACTTCTCGCTCATTGATTTGCTCTCCGAAGACGTTACTTTGTGCCATCTCTTTCGACGGCATGTTCTCCTGTTACAAAGCGCAATTTTGTGCATTCTCGAAATGTTCGCCTGATTTTGGCCAATATATCATGAGAACATGAAGTGGAAAGAGGTATACTAAATTTCAGCTTCAAAGGCATCGCCTTAAAGTTGGAAATAAGAGGCGCAGGCATTTCAAGAGGCGTTCGAAAATTCTGCGTCTCTTCGTTAAGCAGTCACTGTCTCGAAACATCTGCGCCACTTCTCGCTCTTTGATTTGCTCTCCGGAGAAGTTACTTTGTGCCATCTCTTTCGACGGCATGTTCTCCTGTTACAAAGCGCAATTTTGTGCATTCTGAAAATATTCACCAGATTTTGGCCAATACATCAGGAGAACATGAAGTGGAAAGAGGTATAATAAATTTCAGCTTCAAAGGCATCGCCTTAAAGTTGCCAATACGAGGCGGAGGCCTTTCAAGAGGTGTTCGAAAATACTGCGCCTCTTCGTTAAACAATCACTGTCCCGAAATATCTGTGCCACTCCTCGGTCTTTGATTTGCTCTCCGGAGACGTTACTTTGTTTCATCTCTTTCGACGGCATGTTCTCCTGTTACAAAGCGCAATTTTGTGCATTCTGAAAATATTCACCAGATTTTGGCCAATGTATCAGGAGAACATGAAGTGGAAAGAGGTATAATAAATTTCAGCTTCAAAGGCATCGCCTTAACGTTGCCAATACGAGGCGCAGGCCTTTCAAGAGGCGTTCGAAAATTCTGCGTCTCTTCGTTAAGCAGTCACTGTCTCGAAACATCTGCGCCACTTCTCGCTCATTGATTTGCTCTCCGAAGACGTTACTTTGTGCCATCTCTTTCGACGGCATGTTCTCCTGTTACAAAGCGCAATTTTGTGCATTCTCGAAATGTTCGCCTGATTTTGGCCAATATATCATGAGAACATGAAGTGGAAAGAGGTATACTAAATTTCAGCTTCAAAGGCATCGCCTTAAAGTTGGAAATAAGAGGCGCAGGCATTTCAAGAGGCGTTCGAAAATTCTGCGTCTCTTCGTTAAGCAGTCACTGTCTCGAAACATCTGCGCCACTTCTCGCTCTTTGATTTGCTCTCCGGAGACGTTACTTTGTGCCATCTCTTTCGACGGCATGTTCTCCTGTTACAAAGCGCAATTTTGTGCATTCTGAAAATATTCACCAGATTTTGGCCAATGTATCAGGAGAACATGAAGTGGAAAGAGGTATAATAAATTTCAGCTTCAAAGGCATCGCCTTAAAGTTGCCAATACGAGGCGGAGGCCTTTCAAGAGGTGTTCGAAAATACTGCGCCTCTTCGTTAAACAATCACTGTCCCGAAATATCTGTGCCACTCCTCGCTCTTTGATTTGCTCTCCGGAGACGTTACTTTGTGCCATCCCTTTCGACGGCATGTTCTCCTGTTACAAAGCGCAATTTTGTGCATTCTGAAAATATTCACCAGATTTTGGCCAATGTATCAGGAGAACATGAAGTGGAAAGAGGTATAATAAATTTCAGCTTCAAAGGCATCGCCTTAACGTTGCCAATACGAGGCGCAGGCCTTTCAAGCGGCGTTCGAAAATTCTGCGTCTCTTCGTTAAGCAGTCACTGTCTCGAAACATCTGCGCCACTTCTCGCTCATTGATTTGCTCTCCGAAGACGTTACTTTGTGCCATCTCTTTCGACGGCCTGTTCTCCTGTTACAAAGTGCAATTTTGAGCATTCTGAAAATATTCGCCAGATTATGGCCAATATATCAGGAGAACATGAAGTGGAAAGAGGTATAATAAATTTCAGCTTCAAAGGCATCGCCTTAACGTTGCCAATACGAGGCGCAGGACTTTCAAGAGGCGTTCGAAAATTCTGCGGCTCTTCGTTAAGCAGTCACTATCTCGAAACATCTGCGCCACTTCTCGCTCATTGATTTGCTCTCCGAAGACGTTACTTTGTGCCATCTCTTTCGACGGCATTTTCTCCTGTTACAAAGCCCAATTTTGTGCATTCTGAAAATATTCACCAGATTTTGGCCAATACATCAGGAGAACATGAAGTGGAAAGAGGAATACTAAATTTCAGCTTCAAAGGCATCGCCATAACGTTGCCAATACGAGGCGCAGGCCTTTCAAGAGGCGTCCGAAAATTCTGCGTCTCTTCGTTAAGCAGTCACTGTCTCGAAACATCTGCGCCACTTCTCGCTCATTGATTTGCTCCCCGAAGACGTTACTTTGTGCCATCTCTTTCGACGGCATGTTCTCCTGTTACAAAGCGCAATTTTGTGCATTCTGAAAATATTCACCAGATTTTGGCCAATGTATCAGGAGAACATGAAGTGGAAAGAGGTATAATAAATTTCAGCTTCAAAGGCATCGCCTTAACGTTGCCAATACGAGGCGCAGGCCTTTCAAGAGGCGTTCGAAAATTCTGCGTCTCTTCGTTAAGCAGTCACTGTCTCGAAACATCTGCGCCACTTCTCGCTCATTGATTTGCTCTCCGAAGACGTTACTTTGTGCCATCTCTTTCGACGGCATGTTCTCCTGTTACAAAGCGCAATTTTGTGCATTCTGAAAATATTCACCAGATTTTGGCCAATACATCAGGAGAACATGAAGTGGAAAGAGGTATACTAAATTTCAGCTTCAATGGCATCGCCTTAAAGTTGCAAATAAGAGGCGCAGGCCTTTCAAGAGGCGTTCGAAAATACTGCGTCTCTTCGTTAAACATTCACTGTCCCGAAATATCTGTGCCACTCCTCGCTCTTTGATTTGCTCTCCGGAGACGTTACTTTGTGCCATCACTTTCGACGGCATGTTCTCCTGTTACAAAATCCACTTTTGTGCATTCTCGAAATGTTCGCCTGATTTTGGCCAATATATCATGAGAACATGAAGTGGAAAGAGGTATACTAAATTTCAGCTTCAAAGGCATCGCCTTAAAGTTGGAAATAAGAGGCGCAGGCATTTCAAGAGGCGTTCGAAAATTCTGCGTCTCTTCGTTAAGCAGTCACTGCCTCGAAACATCTGCGCAACTTCTCGCTCTTTGATTTGCTCTCCGGAGACGTTACTTTGTGCCATCTCTTTCGACGGCATGTTCTCCTGTTACAAAGCGCAATTTTGTGCATTCTGAAAATATTCACCAGATTTTGGCCAATACATCAGGCGAACATGAAGTGGAAAGAGGTGCACTAAATTTCAGCTTCAAAGGCATCGCTTTAAAGTTGCTAATATGAGGCGCATTCCTTTCAAGAGGCGTTCGAAAATTCTGCGTCTCTTCGTTCAGCAGTCACTGTCTCGAAACATCTGCGCCACTTCTCGCTCATTGATTTGCTCTCCGAAGACGTTACTTTGTGCCATCTCTTTCGACGGCATGTTATCCTGTTACAAAGCGCAATTTTGTGCATTCTGAAAATATTCACCAGATTTTGGCCAATACATCAGGAGAACATGAAGTGGAAAGAGGTATACTAAATTTGAGCTTCAAAGGCATCGCCTTAAAGTTGCCAATACGAGGCGGAGGCCTTTCAAGAGGCGTTCGAAAATTCTGCGTCTCTTCGTTAAGCAGTCACTGTCTCGAAACATCTGCGCCACTTCTCGCCCACTGATTTGCTCTCCGAAGACGTTACTTTGTGCCATCTCTTTCGACGGCATGTTCTCCTGTTACAAAGCCCAATTTTGTGCATTCTGAAAATATTCACCAGATTTTGTCCAATACATCAGGAGAACATGAAGAGGAAAGAGGTATACTAAATTTCAGCTTCAAAGGCATCGCCTTAAAGTTGCCAATACGAGGCGAAGGCCTTTCAACAGGCGTTCGAAAATTCTGCGTCTCTTCGTTAAGCAGTCACTGTCTCGAAACATAGGCGCCACTTCTCGCTCTTTGATTTGCTCTCCGGAGACGTTACTTTGTGCCATCTCTTTCGACAGCATGTTCTCCTGTTACAAAGCCCAATTTTGTGCATTCTGCAAATTTTCGCCAAATTTTGGCCAATGTATCAGGAGAACATGAAGTGGAAAGAGGTATACTAAATTTCAGCTTCAAAGGCATCGCCATAACGTTGCCAATACGAGGCGCAGGCCTTTCAAGAGGCGTCCGAAAATTCTGCGTCTCTTCGTTAAGCAGACACTATCTCGAAACATCTGCGCCACTTCTCGCTCTTTGATTTGCTCTCCGGAGACGTTACTTTGTGCCATCTCTTTCGACGGCATGTTCTCCTGTTACAAAGCATAATTTTGTGCATTCTGAAAATATTCACCAGATTTTGGCCAATACATCAGGAGAACATCAAGTGGAAAGAGGTATAATAAATTTCAGCTTCAAAGGCATCGCCTTAACGTTGCCAATACGAGGCGCAGGACTTTCAAGAGGCGTTCGAAAATTCTGCGTCTCTTCGTTAAGCAGTCACTGTCTCGAAACATCTGCGCCACTTCTCGCTCATTGATTTGCTCCCCGAAGACGTTACTTTGTGCCATCTCTTTCGACGGCATGTTCTCCTGTTACAAAGCGCAATTTTGTGCATTCTGAAAATATTCACCAGATTTTGGCCAATGTATCAGGAGAACATGAAGTGGAAAGAGGTATAATAAATTTCAGCTTCAAAGGCATCGCCTTAACGTTGCCAATACGAGGCGCAGGCCTTTCAAGAGGCGTTCGAAAATTCTGCGTCTCTTCGTTAAGCAGTCACTGTCTCGAAACATCTGCGCCACTTCTCGCTCATTGATTTGCTCTCCGAAGACGTTACTTTGTGCCATCTCTTTCGACGGCATGTTCTCCTGTTACAAAGCGCAATTTTGTGCATTCTGAAAATATTCACCAGATTTTGGCCAATACATCAGGAGAACATGAAGTGGAAAGAGGTATACTAAATTTCAGCTTCAATGGCATCGCCTTAAAGTTGCAAATAAGAGGCGCAGGCCTTTTAAGAGGCGTTCGAAAATACTGCGTCTCTTCGTTAAACATTCACTGTCCCGAAATATCTGTGCCACTCCTCGCTCTTTGATTTGCTCTCCGGAGACGTTACTTTGTGCCATCACTTTCGACGGCATGTTCTCCTGTTATAAAATCCACTTTTGTGCATTCTCGAAATGTTCGCCTGATTTTGGCCAATATATCATGAGAACATGAAGTGGAAAGAGGTATACTAAATTTCAGCTTCAAAGGCATCGCCTTAAAGTTGGAAATAAGAGGCGCAGGCATTTCAAGAGGCGTTCGAAAATTCTGCGTCTCTTCGTTAAGCAGTCACTGTCTCGAAACATCTGCGCAACTTCTCGCTCTTTGATTTGCTCTCCGGAGACGTTACTTTGTGCCATCTCTTTCGACGGCATGTTCTCCTGTTACAAAGCGCAATTTTGTGCATTCTGAAAATATTCACCAGATTTTGGCCAATGTATCAGGAGAACATGAAGTGGAAAGAGGTATAATAAATTTCAGCTTCAAAGGCATCGCCTTAAAGTTGCCAATACGAGGCGGAGGCCTTTCAAGAGGTGTTCGAAAATACTGCGCCTCTTCGTTAAACTATCACTGTCCCGAAATATCTGTGCCACTCCTCGCTCTTTGATTTGCTCTCCGGAGACGTTACTTTGTGCCATCTCTTTCGATGGCATGTTCTCCTGTTACAAAGCGCAATTTTGTGCATTCTGAAAATATTCACCAGATTTTGGCCAATGTATCAGGAGAACATGAAGTGGAAAGAGGTATAATAAATTTCAGCTTCAAAGGCATCGCCTTAACGTTGTCAATACGAGGCGCAGGCCTTTCAAGAGGCGTTCGAAAATTCTGCGTCTCTTCGTTAAGCAGTCACTGTCTCGAAACATCTGCGCCACTTCTCGCTCATTGATTTGCTCTCCGAAGACGTTACTTTGTGCCATCTCTTTCGACGGCCTGTTCTCCTGTTACAAAGTGCAATTTTGAGCATTCTGAAAATATTCGCCAGATTATGGCCAATATATCAGGAGAACATGAAGTGGAAAGAGGTATAATAAATTTCAGCTTCAAAGGCATCGCCTTAACGTTGCCAATACGAAGCGCACGACTTTCAAGAGGCGTTCGAAAATTCTGCGTCTCTTCGTTAAGCAGTCACTGTCTCGAAAAATCTGCGCCACTTCTCGCTCTTTGATTTGCTCTCCGGAGACGTTACTTTGTGCCATCTCTTTCGACGGCATGTTCTCCTGTTACAAAGCGCAATTTTGTGCATTCTGAAAATATTCACCAAATTTTAGCCAATACATCAGGAGAACATGAAGTGGAAAGAGGTATACTAAATTTCAGCTTCAAAGGCATCGCCTTAAAGTTGCAAATAAGAGGCGGAGGCCTTTCAAGAGGCGTTCGAAAATACTGCGTCTCTTCGTTAAGCAGTCACTGTCTCGAAACATATGCGCCACTTCTCGCTCTTTGATTTGCTCTCCGGAGACGTTACTTTGTGCCATCTCTTTCGACGGCATGTTCTCCTGTTAAAAAGCGCAATTTTGTGCATTCTGAAAATATTCACCAGATTTTGGCCAATGTATCAGGAGAACATGAAGTGGAAAGAGGTATAATAAATTTCAGCTTCAAAGGCATCGCCTTAACGTTGCCAATACGAGGCGCAGGCCTTTCAAGAGGCGTTCGAAAATTCTGCGTCTCTTCGTTAAGCAGTCACTGTCTCGAAACATCTGCGCCACTTCTCGCTCATTGATTTGCTCTCCGAAAACGTTACTTTGTGCCATCTCTTTCGACGGCATGTTCTCCTGTTACAAAGCGCAATTTTGTGCATTCTCGAAATGTTCGCCTGATTTTGGCCAATATATCATGAGAACATGAAGTGGAAAGAGGTATACTAAATTTCAGCTTCAAAGGCATCGCCTTAAAGTTGGAAATAAGAGGCGCAGGCATTTCAAGAGGCGTTCGAAAATTCTGCGTCTCTTCGTTAAGCAGTCACTGTCTCGAAACATCTGCGCCACTTCTCGCTCTTTGATTTGCTCTCCGGAGACGTTACTTTGTGCCATCTCTTTCGACGGCATGTTCTCCTGTTACAAAGCGCAATTTTGTGCATTCTGAAAATATTCACCAGATTTTGGCCAATGTATCAGGAGAACTTGAAGTGGAAAGAGGTATAATAAATTTCAGCTTCAAAGGCATCGCCTTAAAGTTGCCAATACGAGGCGGAGGCCTTTCAAGAGGTGTTCGAAAATACTGCGCCTCTTCGTTAAACAATCACTGTCCCGAAATATCTGTGCCACTCCTCGCTCTTTGATTTGCTCTCCGGAGACGTTACTTTGTGCCATCCCTTTCGACGGCATGTTCTCCTGTTACAAAGCGCAATTTTGTGCATTCTGAAAATATTCACCAGATTTTGGCCAATGTATCAGGAGAACATGAAGTGGAAAGAGGTATAATAAATTTCAGCTTCAAAGGCATCGCCTTAACGTTGCCAATACGAGGCGCAGGCCTTTCAAGCGGCGTTCGAAAATTCTGCGTCTCTTCGTTAAGCAGTCACTGTCTCGAAACATCTGCGCCACTTCTCGCTCATTGATTTGCTCTCCGAAGACGTTACTTTGTGCCATCTCTTTCGACGGCCTGTTCTCCTGTTACAAAGTGCAATTTTGAGCATTCTGAAAATATTCGCCAGATTATGGCCAATATATCAGGAGAACATGAAGTGGAAAGAGGTATAATAAATTTCAGCTTCAAAGGCATCGCCTTAACGTTGCCAATACGAGGCGCAGGACTTTCAAGAGGCGTTCGAAAATTCTGCGTCTCTTCGTTAAGCAGTCACTATCTCGAAACATCTGCGCCACTTCTCGCTCATTGATTTGCTCTCCGAAGACGTTACTTTGTGCCATCTCTTTCGACGGCATTTTCTCCTGTTACAAAGCCCAATTTTGTGCATTCTGAAAATATTCACCAGATTTTGGCCAATACATCAGGAGAACATGAAGTGGAAAGAGGAATACTAAATTTCAGCTTCAAAGGCATCGCCTTAACGTTGCCAATACGAGGCGGAGGCCTTTCAAGAGGCGTTCGAAAATTCTGCGCCTCTTCGTTAAGCAGTCACTGTCTCGAAACATCTGCGCCACATCTCGCTCATTGATTTGCTCCCCGAAGACGTTACTTTGTGCCATCTCTTTCGACGGCATGTTCTCCTGTTACAAAGCCCAATTTTATGCATTCTGAAAATATTCACAAGATTTTGACCAATACATCAGGAGAACATGAAGTGGAAAGAGGTATACTAAATTTTAGCTTCAAAGGCATCGCCTTAAAGTTGCCAATACGAGACGGAGGCCTTTCAAGAGGCGTTCGAAAATTCTGCGTCCCTTCGTTAAGCAGTCACTGTCTCGAAACATCTGCGCCACTTCTCGCTCTTTGATTTGCTCTCCGGAGACGTTACATTGTGCCATCTCTTTCGACGGCATGTTCTCCTGTTACAGAGCCCAATTTTGTGCATTCTGAAAATATTCACCAGATTTTGGCCAATACATCAGGAGAACATGAAGTGGAAAGAGGTAAAATAAATTTCAGCTTCAAAGGCATCGCCTGAACGTTGCCAATACGAGGCGGAGGCCTTTCAAGAGGAGTTCGAAAATTCTGCGCCTCTTCGTTAAGCAGTCACTGTCTCGAAACATCTGCGCCACATCTCGCTCATTGATTTGCTCCCCGAAGACGTTACTTTGTGCCATCTCTTTCGACGGCATGTTCTCCTGTTACAAAGCCCAATTTTATGCATTCTGAAAATATTCACAAGATTTTGACCAATACATCAGGAGAACATGAAGTGGAAAGAGGTATACTAAATTTTAGCTTCAAAGGCATCGCCTTAAAGTTGCCAATACGAGACGGAGGCCTTTCAAGAGGCGTTCGAAAATTCTGCGTCCCTTCGTTAAGCAGTCACTGTCTCGAAACATCTGCGCCACTTCTCGCTCTTTGATTTGCTCTCCGGAGACGTTACTTTGTGCCATCTCTTTCGACGGCATGTTCTCCTGTTACAAAGCCCAATTTTGTGCATTCTGAAAATATTCACCAGATTTTGGCCAATACATCAGGAGAACATGAAGTGGAAAGAGGTAAAATAAATTTCAGCTTCAAAGGCATCGCCTGAACGTTGCCAATACGAGGCGGAGGCCTTTCAAGAGGAGTTCGAAAATTCTGCGCCTCTTCGTTAAGCAGTCACTGTCTCGAAACATCTGCGCCACTTCTCGCTCTTTGATTTGCTCTCCGGAGACGTTACTTTGTGCCATCTCTTTCGACAGCATGTTCTCCTGTTACAAAGCCCAATTTTGTGCATTCTGAAAATATTCACCAGATTTTGGCCAATACATCAGGAGAACATGAAGTGGAAAGAGGTAAACTAAATTTCAGCTTCAAAGGCATCGCCTTAACGTTGCCAATACGAGGCGCAGGCCTTTCAAGAGGCGTCCGAAAATTCTGCGTCTCTTCGTTAAGCAGACACTATCTCGAAACATCTGCGCCACTTCTCGCTCTTTGATTTGCTCTCCGGAGACGTTACTTTGTGCCATCTCTTTCGACGGCATGTTCTCCTGTTACAAAGCATAATTTTGTGCATTCTGAAAATATTCACCAGATTTTGGCCAATACATCAGGAGAACATGAAGTGGGAAGAGGTATAATAAATTTCAGCTTCAAAGGCATCGCCTTAACGTTGCCAATGCGAGGCGGAGGCCTTTCAAGAGGCGTTCGAAAATTCTGCGCCTCTTCGTTAAGCAGTCACTGTCTCGAAACATCTGCGCCACTTCTCGCTCTTTGATTTGCTCTCCGGAGACGTTACTTTGTGCCATCTCTTTCGACGGCATGTTCTCCTGTTACAAAGCCCAATTTTGTGCATTCTGAAAATATTCACCACATTTTGGCCAATACATCAGGAGAACATGAAGTGGAAAGAGGTATACTAAATTTCAGCTTCAATGGCATCGCCTTAAAGTTGCAAATAAGAGGCGCAGGCCTTTCAAGAGGCGTTCGAAAATACTGCGCCTCTTCGTCAAACAATCACTGTCCCGAAATATCTGTGCCACTCCTCGCTCTTTGATTTGCTCTCCGAAGACGTTACTTTGTGCCATCTCTTTCGACGGCATGTTCTCCTGTTACAAAGCGCAATTTTGTGCATTCTGAAAATATTCACCAGATTTTGGCCAATACATCAGGAGAACATGAAGTGGAAAGAGGTATACTAAATTTGAGCTTCAAAGGCATCGCCTTAAAGTTGCCAATACGAGGCGGAGGCCTTTCAAGAGGCGTTCGAAAATTCTGCGTCTCTTCGTTAAGCAGTCACTGTCTCGAAACATCTGCGCAACTTCTCGCTCTTTGATTTGCTCTCCGGACACGTTCCTTTGTGCCATCTCTTTCGACCGCATGTTCTACTGTTACAAAGTGCAATTTTGAGCATTCTGAAAATATTCGCCAGATTATGGCCAATATATCAGGAGAACATGAAGTGGAAAGAGGTATAATAAATTTCAGGTTCAATGGCATCGCCTTAACGTTGCAAATACGAGGCGCAGGCCTTTCAAGAGGCGTTCGAAAATTCTGCGTCTCTTCGTTAAGCAGTCACTGTCTCGAAACATCTGCGCCACTTCTCGCTCATTGATTTGCTCTCCGAAGACGTTACTTTGTGCCATCTCTTTCGACGGCATGTTCTCCTGTTACAAAGCCCAATTTTGTGCATTCTGAAAATATTCACCAGATTTTGTCCAATACATCAGGAGAACATGAAGAGGAAAGAGGTATACTAAATTTCAGCTTCAAAGGCATCGCCTTAAAGTTGCCAATACGAGGCGAAGGCCTTTCAAGAGGCGTTCGAAAATTCTGCGTCTCTTCGTTAAGCAGTCACTGTCTCGAAACATAGGCGCCACTTCTCGCTCTTTGATTTGCTCTCCGGAGACGTTACTTTGTGCCATCTCTTTCGACAGCATGTTCTCCTGTTACAAAGCCCAATTTTGTGCATTCTGTAAATTTTCGCCAAATTTTGGCCAATGTATCAGGAGAACATGAAGTGGAAAGAGGTATACTAAATTTCAGCTTCAAAGGCATCGCCTTAACGTTGCCAATACGAGGCGCAGGCCTTTCAAGAGGCGTCCGAAAATTCTGCGTCTCTTCGTTAAGCAGTCACTATCTCGAAACATCTGCGCCACTTCTCGCTCTTTGATTTGCTCTCCGGAGACGTTACTTTGTGCCATCTCTTTCGACGGCATGTTCTCCTGTTACAAAGCGCAATTTTGTGCATTCTGAAAATATTCACCAGATTTTGGCCAATGTATCAGGAGAACATGAAGTGGAAAGAGGTATAATAAATTTCAGCTTCAAAGGCATCGCCTTAAAGTTGCCAATACGAGGCGGAGGCCTTTCAAGAGGTGTTCGAAAATACTGCGCCTCTTCGTTAAACAATCACTGTCCCGAAATATCTGTGCCACTCCTCGCTCTTTGATTTGCTCTCCGGAGACGTTACTTTGTGCCATCTCCTTCGACGGCATGTTCTCCTGTTACAAAGCGCAATTTTGTGCATTCTGAAAATATTCACCAGATTTTGGCCAATATATCAGGAGAACATGAAGTGGAAAAGGTATAATAAATTTCAGTTTCAAAGGCATCGCCTTAACGTTGCCAATACGAGGCGCAGGACTTTCAAGAGGCGTTCGAAAATTCTGCGTCTCTTCGTTAAGCAGTCAATATCTCGAAACATCTGCGCCACTTCTCGCTCATTGATTTGCTCTCCGAAGACGTTACTTTGTGCCATCTCTTTCGACGGCATTTTCTCCTGTTACAAAGCCCAATTTTGTGCATTCTGAAAATATTCACCAGATTTTGGCCAATACATCAGGAGAAAATGAAGTGGAAAGAGGTATACTAAATTTCAGCTTCAATGGCATCGCCTTAAAGTTGCAATTAAGAGGCGCAGGCCTTTCAAGAGGCGTTCGAAAATACTGCGCCTCTTCGTTAAACAATCACTGTCCCGAAATATCTGTGCCACTCCTCGCTCTTTGATTTGCTCTCCGGAGACGTTACTTTGTGCCATCACTTTCGACGGCATGTTCTCCAGTTACAAAGTCCACTTTTGTGCATTCTCGAAATGTTCGCCTGATTTTGGCCAATATATCATGAGAACATGAAGTGGAAAGAGGTATACTAAATTTCAGCTTCAAAGGCATCGCCTTAAAGTTGGAAATAAGAGGCGCAGGCATTTCAAGAGGCGTTCGAAAATTCTGCGTCTCTTCGTTAAGCAGTCACTGTCTCGAAACATCTGCGCCACTTCTCGCTCTTTGATTTGCTCTCCGGAGACGCTACTTTGTGCCATCTCTTTCGACGGCATGTTCTCCTGTTACAAAGCGCAATTTTGTGCATTCTGAAAACATTCACCAGATTTTGGCCAATACATCAGGAAAACATGAAGTGGAAAGAGGTATACTAAATTTCAGCTTCAAAGGCATCGCCTTAAAGTTGCCAATACGAGGCGGAGGTCTTTCAAGAGGCGTTCGAAAATTCTGCGTCTCTTCGTTAAGCAGTCACTGTCTCGAAACATCTGCGCCACTTCTCGCTCATTGATTTGCTCTCCGAACACGTTCCTTTGTGCCATCTGTTTCGACGGCATTTTCTCCTGTTACAAAGCCCAATTTTGTGTATTCTGAAATTATTCACCAGATTTTGGCCAATACATCAGGAGAACATGAAGTGGAAAGAGGTATACTAAATTTCAGCTTCAAAGGCATCGCCTTAACGTTGCCAATACGAGGCGGAGGCCTTTCAAGAGGCGTTCGAAAATTCTGCGCCTCTTCGTTAAGCAGTCACTGTCTCGAAACATCTGCGCCACTTCTCGCTCTTTGATTTGCTCTCCGGAGACGTTACTTTGTGCCATCTCTTTCGACGGCATGTTCTCCTGTTACAAAGCGCAATTTTGTGCATTCTGAAAATATTCACCAGATTTTGGCCAATACATCAGGAGAACATGAAGTGGAAAGAGGTATACTAAATTTCAGCTTCAAAGGCATCGCCTTAACGTTGCCAATACGAGGCGCAGGCCTTTCATGAGGCGTCCGAAAATTCTGCGTCTCTTCGTTAAGCAGACACTATCTCGAAACATCTGCGCCACTTCTCGCTCTTTGATTTGCTCTCCGGAGACGTTACTTTGTGCCATCTCTTTCGACGGCATGTTCTCCTGTTACAAAGCATAATTTTGTGCATTCTGAAAATATTCACCAGATTTTGGCCAATACATCAGGAGAACATGAAGTGGAAAGAGGTATACTAATTTTCAGCTTCAATGGCATCGCCTTAAAGTTGCAAATAAGAGGCGCAGGCCTTTCAAGAGGCGTTCGAAAATACTGCGCCTCTTCGTTAAACAATCACTGTCCCGAAATATCTGTGCCACTCCTCGCTCTTTGATTTGCTCTCCGAAGACGTTACTTTGTGCCATCTCTTTCGACGGCATGTTCTCCTGTTACAAAGCGCAATTTTGTGCATTCTGAAAATATTCACCAGATTTTGGCCAATACATCAGGAGAACATGAAGTGGAAAG
This sequence comes from Andrena cerasifolii, assembly GCF_050908995.1. NCBI lineage: Eukaryota > Metazoa > Arthropoda > Insecta > Hymenoptera > Andrenidae > Andrena > Andrena cerasifolii. The sequence continues at coordinate 24,223 of NW_027486270.1, forward strand.
AGGTAAAATAAATTTCAGCTTCAAAGGCATCGCCTTAACGTTGCCAATACGAGGCGGAGGCCTTTCAAGAGGAGTTCGAAAATTCTGCGCCTCTTCGTTAAGCAGTCACTGTCTCGAAACATCTGCGCCACTTCTCGCTCTTTGATTTGCTCTCCGGAGACGTTACTTTGTGCCATCTCTTTCGACAGCATGTTCTCCTGTTACAAAGCCCAATTTTGTGCATTCTGAAAATATTCACCAGATTTTGGCCAATACATCAGGAGAACATGAAGTGGAAAGAGGTAAACTAAATTTCAGCTTCAAAGGCATCGCCTTAACGTTGCCAATACGAGGCGCAGGCCTTTCAAGAGGCGTCCGAAAATTCTGCGTCTCTTCGTTAAGCAGACACTAT
>NW_027486271.1:0-24606 GCF_050908995.1 Andrena cerasifolii
GTTCTAATACCGGTTTCAATATCAGTTTTTCAATATTTGTTCTCCAATATCGGTTTTTGAATATCGGTTCTAATATCGGATTCAATATCGGTTTTTCAATATCGGTTTTTCAATATCAGTTTTTCGATATCAGTTTTTCAATATTTGTTTTTCAATATCGGTTTTTCAATATCACTTTTTCAATATCGGTTTTTCAATATCGGTTCTAATATCGGTTTCAATATCAGTTTTTCAATATCGGTTTTTCAATATCAGTTTTTCGATATCAGTTTTTCAATATTTGTTTTTCAATATCGGTTTTTCAATATCGGTTCTAATATCGGATTCAATATCGGTTTTTCAATATCGGTTTTTCAATATCAGTTTTTCGATATCAGTTTTTCAATATTTGTTCTCCAATATCGGTTTTTGAATATCGGTTCTAATATCGGATTCAATATCGGTTTTTCAATATCGGTTTTTCAATATCAGTTTTTCAATATCGGTTTTTCAATATCAGTTTTTCAATATTTGTTCTCCAATATCGGTTTTTCAATATCGGTTCTAATATCGGATTCAATATCGGTTTTTCAATAACGGTTTTTCAATATTTGTTTTTCAATATCGGTTTTTCAATATCGGTTTTTCAATATTTGTTTTTCAATATCGGTTTTTCAATATCGGTTTCAATATCAGTTTTCGAATATCGGTTTTTCAATATCGGTTCTAATATCGGTTTCAATATCAGTTTTTCAATATCGGTTTTTCAATATCAGTTTTTCGATATCAGTTTTTCAATATTTGTTTTTCAATATCGGTTTTTCAATATCGGTTTTTCAATATCGGTTCTAATATCGGTTTCAATATCACTTTTTCAATATCGGTTTTTCAATATCGGTTTTTCAATATCGGTTCTAATATCGGTTTCAATATCAGTTTTTCAATATCGGTTTTTCAATATCAGTTTTTCGATATCAGTTTTTCAATATTTGTTTTTCAATATCGGTTTTTCAATATCGGTTCTAATATCGGATTCAATATCGGTTTTTCAATATCGGTTTTTCAATATCAGTTTTTCGATATCAGTTTTTCAATATTTGTTTTTCAATATCGGTTTTTCAATATCGGTTCTTATATCGGTTTCAATATCGGTTTTGCAATATAAGTTTTTCAATATCGGTTTTTCAATATCGGTTCTAATATCGGTTTCAATATCAGTTTTTCAATATCGGTTTTTCAATATCAGTTTTTCGATATCAGTTTTTCAATATTTGTTTTTCAATATCGGTTTTTCAATATCGGTTCTAATATCGGTTTCAATATCTGTTTTTCAATATCGGTTTTTCAATATCAGTTTTTCGATATCAGTTTTTCAATATTTGTTTTTCAATATCGGTTTTTCAATATCAGTTTTTCAATATTTGTTCTCCAATATCGGTTTTTGAATATCGGTTCTAATATCGGATTCAATATCGGTTTTTCAATATCGGTTCTAATATCGGTTTCAATATCGGTTTTGCAATATAAGTTTTTCAATATCGGTTTTTCAATATCGGTTTTTCAATATCGGTTTTTCAATATCAGTTTTTCAATATCAGTTTTTCAATATTTGTTCTCCAATATCGGTGTTTGAATATCGGTTCTAATATCGGATTCAATATCGGTTTTTCAATATCGGTTTTTCAATATCAGTTTTTCGATATCAGTTTTTCAATATCAGTTTTTCGATATCAGTTTTTCAATATTTGTTTTTCAATATCGGTTTTTCAATATCGGTTCTAATATCGGTTTCAATATCAGTTTTTCAATATCGGTTTTTCAATATCAGTTTTTCGATATCAGTTTTTCAATATTTGTTTTTCAATATCGGTTTTTCAATATCGGTTCTAATATCGGTTTCAATATCAGTTTTTCAATATCGGTTTTTCAATATCACTTTTTCAATATCGGTTTTTCAATATCGGTTCTAATATCGGTTTCAATATCAGTTTTTCAATATCGGTTTTTCAATATCAGTTTTTCGATATCAGTTTTTCAATATTTGTTTTTCAATATCGGTTTTTCAATATCGGTTCTAATATCGGATTCAATATCGGTTTTTCAATATCGGTTTTTCAATATCAGTTTTTCGATATCAGTTTTTCAATATTTGTTCTCCAATATCGGTTTTTGAATATCGGTTCTAATATCGGATTCAATATCGGTTTTTCAATATCGGTTTTTCAATATCAGTTTTTCAATATCGGTTTTTCAATATCAGTTTTTCAATATTTGTTCTCCAATATCGGTTTTTCAATATCGGTTCTAATATCGGTTTCAATATCAGTTTTTCAATATCGGTTTTTCAATATCACTTTTTCAATATCGGTTTTTCAATATCGGTTCTAATATCGGTTTCAATATCAGTTTTTCAATATCGGTTTTTCAATATCAGTTTTTCGATATCAGTTTTTCAATATTTGTTTTTCAATATCGGTTTTTCAATATCGGTTCTAATATCGGATTCAATATCGGTTTTTCAATATCGGTTTTTCAATATTTGTTTTTCAATATCAGTTTTTCGATATCAGTTTTTCAATATTTGTTTTTCAATATCGGTTTTTCAATATCGGTTCTAATATCGGATTCAATATCGGTTTTTCAATATCGGTTTTTCAATATTTGTTTTTCAATATCGGTTTTTCAATATCGGTTTCAATATCAGTTTTCGAATATCGGTTTTTCAATATCGGTTTTTCAATATCGGTTCTAATATCGGTTTCAATATCAGTTTTTCAATATCGGTTTTTCAATATCAGTTTTTCGATATCAGTTTTTCAATATTTGTTTTTCAATATCGGTTTTTCAATATCGGTTCTAATATCGGTTTCAATATCGGTTTTTCAATATCGGTTTTTCAATATCGGTTTTTCAATATCAGTTTTTCGATATCAGTTTTTCAATATTTGTTTTCAATATCGGTTCTAATATCGGTTTCAATATCAGTTTTTCAATATCGGTTTTTCAATATCAGTTTTTCAATATCGGTTTTTCAATATCAGTTTTTCAATATCGGTTCTAATATCGGTTTCAATATCAGTTTTTCAATATCGGTTTTTCAATATCAGTTTTTCGATATCAGTTTTTCAATATTTGTTTTTCAATATCGGTTTTTCAATATCGGTTCTAATATCGGTTTCAATATCGGTTTTGCAATATAAGTTTTTCAATATCGGTTTTTCAATATCGGTTTTTCAATATCAGTTTTTCGATATCAGTTTTTCAATATTTGTTTTTCAATATCGGTTCTAATACCGGTTTCAATATCAGTTTTTCAATATTTGTTCTCCAATATCGGTTTTTGAATATCGGTTCTAATATCGGATTCAATATCGGTTTTTCAATATCGGTTTTTCAATATCAGTTTTTCGATATCAGTTTTTCAATATTTGTTTTTCAATATCGGTTTTTCAATATCGGTTTTTCAATATCGGTTTTTCAATATCAGTTTTTCGATATCAGTTTTTCAATATTTGTTTTCAATATCGGTTTTTCAATATCGGTTCTAATATCGGTTTCAATATCAGTTTTTCAATATCGGTTTTTCAATATCAGTTTTTCAATATCGGTTTCAATATCAGTTTTCGAATATCGGTTTTTCAATATCGGTGTTTGAATATCGGTTCTAATATCGGATTCAATATCAGTTTTTCAATATCGGTTTTTCAATATCAGTTTTTCGATATCAGTTTTTCAATATTTGTTTTTCAATATCGGTTTTTCAATATCGGTTCTAATATCGGATTCAATATCGGTTTTTCAATATCGGTTTTTCAATATCAGTTTTTCGATATCAGTTTTTCAATATTTGTTCTCCAATATCGGTTTTTGAATATCGGTTCTAATATCGGATTCAATATCGGTTTTTCAATATCGGTTTTTCAATATTTGTTTTTCAATATCGGTTTTTCAATATCGGTTTCAATATCAGTTTTCGAATATCGGTTTTTCAATATCGGTGTTTGAATATCGGTTCTAATATCGGATTCAATATCGGTTTTTCAATATCGGTTTTTCAATATCAGTTTTTCGATATCAGTTTTTCAATATCAGTTTTTCGATATCAGTTTTTCAATATTTGTTTTTCAATATCGGTTTTTCAATATCGGTTCTAATATCGGTTTCAATATCAGTTTTTCAATATCGGTTTTTCAATATCAGTTTTTCGATATCAGTTTTTCAATATTTGTTTTTCAATATCGGTTTTTCAATATCGGTTCTAATATCGGTTTCAATATCAGTTTTTCAATATCGGTTTTTCAATATTTGTTTTTCAATATCGGTTTTTCAATATCGGTTCTAATATCGGTTTCAATATCAGTTTTTCAATATCGGTTTTTCAATATCACTTTTTCAATATCGGTTTTTCAATATCGGTTTCAATATCAGTTTTCGAATATCGGTTTTTCAATATCGGTTTTTCAATATCGGTTTTTCAATATCAGTTTTTCAATATCGGTTTCAATATCAGTTTTTCAATATCAGTTTTTCGATATCAGTTTTTCAATATTTGTTTTTCAATATCGGTTTTTCAATATCGGTTCTAATATCGGTTTCAATATCAGTTTTTCAATATCGGTTTTTCAATATCGGTTTTTCAATATCAGTTTTTCGATATCAGTTTTTCAATATTTGTTCTCCAATATCGGTTTTTGAATATCGGTTCTAATATCGGATTCAATATCGGTTTTTCAATATCGGTTTTTCAATATCAGTTTTTCAATATCGGTTTTTCAATATCGGTTTTTCAATATCAGTTTTTCAATATCGGTTTTTCAATATCGGTTTCAATATCAGTTTTCGAATATCGGTTTTTCAATATCGGTTTTTCAATATCGGTTCTAATATCGGTTTCAATATCAGTTTTTCAATATCGGTTTTTCAATATTTGTTTTTCAATATCGGTTTTTCAATATCGGTTCTAATATCGGATTCAATATCGGTTTTTCAATATCGGTTTTTCAATATCAGTTTTTCGATATCAGTTTTTCAATATTTGTTCTCCAATATCGGTTTTTGAATATCGGTTCTAATATCGGATTCAATATCGGTTTTTCAATATCGGTTTTTCAATATCAGTTTTTCAATATCGGTTTTTCAATATCAGTTTTTCAATATTTGTTCTCCAATATCGGTTTTTCAATATCGGTTCTAATATCGGATTCAATATCGGTTTTTCAATATCGGTTTTTCAATATTTGTTTTTCAATATCGGTTTTTCAATATCGGTTTCAATATCAGTTTTCGAATATCGGTTTTTCAATATCGGTTTTTCAATATCGGTTCTAATATCGGTTTCAATATCAGTTTTTCAATATCGGTTTTTCAATATCAGTTTTTCGATATCAGTTTTTCAATATTTGTTTTTCAATATCGGTTTTTCAATATCGGTTCTAATATCGGTTTCAATATCGGTTTTTCAATATCGGTTTTTCAATATCGGTTTTTCAATATCAGTTTTTCGATATCAGTTTTTCAATATTTGTTTTCAATATCGGTTCTAATATCGGTTTCAATATCAGTTTTTCAATATCGGTTTTTCAATATCAGTTTTTCAATATCGGTTCTAATATCGGTTTCAATATCAGTTTTTCAATATCGGTTTTTCAATATCAGTTTTTCGATATCAGTTTTTCAATATTTGTTTTTCAATATCGGTTTTTCAATATCGGTTCTAATATCGGTTTCAATATCGGTTTTTCAATATCGGTTTTTCAATATCAGTTTTTCAATATCGGTTTCAATATCAGTTTTCGAATATCGGTTTTTCAATATCGGTGTTTGAATATCGGTTCTAATATCGGATTCAATATCAGTTTTTCAATATCGGTTTTTCAATATCAGTTCTTCGATATCAGTTTTTCAATATTTGTTTTTCAATATCGGTTTTTCAATATCGGTTCTAATATCGGATTCAATATCGGTTTTTCAATATCGGTTTTTCAATATCAGTTTTTCGATATCAGTTTTTCAATATTTGTTCTCCAATATCGGTTTTTGAATATCGGTTCTAATATCGGATTCAATATCGGTTTTTCAATATCGGTTTTTCAATATTTGTTTTTCAATATCGGTTTTTCAATATCGGTTTTTCAATATTTGTTTTTCAATATCGGTTTTTCAATATCGGTTTCAATATCAGTTTTCGAATATCGGTTTTTCAATATCGGTGTTTGAATATCGGTTCTAATATCGGATTCAATATCGGTTTTTCAATATCGGTTTTTCAATATCGGTTTTTCAATATCAGTTTTTCGATATCAGTTTTTCAATATTTGTTTTTCAATATCGGTTTTTCAATATCGGTTTTTCAATATCGGTTTTTCAATATCAGTTTTTCGATATCAGTTTTTCAATATTTGTTTTCAATATCGGTTTTTCAATATCGGTTCTAATATCGGTTTCAATATCAGTTTTTCAATATCGGTTTTTCAATATCAGTTTTTCAATATCGGTTTCTATATCAGTTTTCGAATATCGGTTTTTCAATATCGGTGTTTGAATATCGGTTCTAATATCGGATTCAATATCAGTTTTTCAATATCGGTTTTTCAATATCAGTTTTTCGATATCAGTTTTTCAATATTTGTTTTTCAATATCGGTTTTTCAATATCGGTTCTAATATCGGATTCAATATCGGTTTTTCAATATCGGTTTTTCAATATCAGTTTTTCGATATCAGTTTTTCAATATTTGTTCTCCAATATCGGTTTTTGAATATCGGTTCTAATATCGGATTCAATATCGGTTTTTCAATATTTGTTTTTCAATATCGGTTTTTCAATATCGGTTTCAATATCAGTTTTCGAATATCGGTTTTTCAATATCGGTTTTTCAATATCGGTTCTAATATCGGTTTCAATATCAGTTTTTCAATATCGGTTTTTCAATATCAGTTTTTCGATATCAGTTTTTCAATATTTGTTTTTCAATATCGGTTTTTCAATATCGGTTCTAATATCGGTTTCAATATCGGTTTTTCAATATCGGTTTTTCAATATCGGTTTTTCAATATCAGTTTTTCGATATCAGTTTTTCAATATTTGTTTTCAATATCGGTTCTAATATCGGTTTCAATATCAGTTTTTCAATATCGGTTTTTCAATATCAGTTTTTCAATATCGGTTCTAATATCGGTTTCAATATCAGTTTTTCAATATCGGTTTTTCAATATCAGTTTTTCGATATCAGTTTTTCAATATTTGTTTTTCAATATCGGTTTTTCAATATCGGTTCTAATATCGGTTTCAATATCGGTTTTGCAATATAAGTTTTTCAATATCGGTTTTTCAATATCGGTTTTTCAATATCAGTTTTTCGATATCAGTTTTTCAATATTTGTTTTTCAATATCGGTTCTAATACCGGTTTCAATATCAGTTTTTCAATATTTGTTTTTCAATATCGGTTTTTCAATATCGGTTCTAATATCGGTTTCAATATCAGTTTTTCAATATCGGTTTTTCAATATCAGTTTTTCGATATCAGTTTTTCAATATTTGTTTTTCAATATCGGTTTTTCAATATCGGTTCTAATATCGGTTTCAATATCAGTTTTTCAATATCGGTTTTTCAATATCACTTTTTCAATATCGGTTTTTCAATATCGGTTCTAATATCGGTTTCAATATCAGTTTTTCAATATCGGTTTTTCAATATCAGTTTTTCAATATCGGTTTTTCAATATCAGTTTTTCGATATCAGTTTTTCAATATCAGTTTTTCGATATCAGTTTTTCAATATTTGTTTTTCAATATCGGTTTTTCAATATCGGTTCTAATATCGGTTTCAATATCAGTTTTTCAATATCGGTTTTTCAATATCAGTTTTTCGATATCAGTTTTTCAATATTTGTTTTTCAATATCGGTTTTTCAATATCGGTTCTAATATCGGTTTCAATATCAGTTTTTCAATATCGGTTTTTCAATATCGGTTTTTCAATATCAGTTTTTCGATATCAGTTTTTCAATATTTGTTTTTCAATATCGGTTCTAATACCGGTTTCAATATCAGTTTTTCAATATTTGTTCTCCAATATCGGTTTTTGAATATCGGTTCTAATATCGGATTCAATATCGGTTTTTCAATATCGGTTTTTCAATATCAGTTTTTCGATATCAGTTTTTCAATATTTGTTTTTCAATATCGGTTTTTCAATATCGGTTTTTCAATATCGGTTTTTCAATATCAGTTTTTCGATATCAGTTTTTCAATATTTGTTTTCAATATCGGTTTTTCAATATCGGTTCTAATATCGGTTTCAATATCAGTTTTTCAATATCGGTTTTTCAATATCAGTTTTTCAATATCGGTTTCTATATCAGTTTTCGAATATCGGTTTTTCAATATCGGTGTTTGAATATCGGTTCTAATATCGGATTCAATATCAGTTTTTCAATATCGGTTTTTCAATATCAGTTTTTCGATATCAGTTTTTCAATATTTGTTCTCCAATATCGGTTTTTGAATATCGGTTCTAATATCGGATTCAATATCGGTTTTTCAATATCGGTTTTTCAATATCAGTTTTTCAATATCGGTTTTTCAATATCAGTTTTTCAATATTTGTTCTCCAATATCGGTTTTTCAATATCGGTTCTAATATCGGATTCAATATCGGTTTTTCAATATCGGTTTTTCAATATTTGTTTTTCAATATCGGTTTTTCAATATCGGTTTTTCAATATTTGTTTTTCAATATCGGTTTTTCAATATCGGTTTCAATATCAGTTTTCGAATATCGGTTTTTCAATATCGGTTTTTCAATATCGGTTCTAATATCGGTTTCAATATCAGTTTTTCAATATCGGTTTTTCAATATCAGTTTTTCGATATCAGTTTTTCAATATTTGTTTTTCAATATCGGTTTTTCAATATCGGTTCTAATATCGGTTTCAATATCGGTTTTTCAATATCGGTTTTTCAATATCGGTTTTTCAATATCAGTTTTTCGATATCAGTTTTTCAATATTTGTTTTCAATATCGGTTCTAATATCGGTTTCAATATCAGTTTTTCAATGTCGGTTTTTCATATCAGTTTTTCAATATCGGTTCTAATATCGGTTTCAATATCAGTTTTTCAATATCGGTTTTTCAATATCAGTTTTTCGATATCAGTTTTTCAATATTTGTTTTTCAATATCGGTTTTTCAATATCGGTTCTAATATCGGTTTCAATATCGGTTTTGCAATATAAGTTTTTCAATATCGGTTTTTCAATATCGGTTTTTCAATATCAGTTTTTCGATATCAGTTTTTCAATATTTGTTTTTCAATATCGGTTCTAATACCGGTTTCAATATCAGTTTTTCAATATTTGTTCTCCAATATCGGTTTTTGAATATCGGTTCTAATATCGGATTCAATATCGGTTTTTCAATATCGGTTTTTCAATATCAGTTTTTTGATATCAGTTTTTCAATATTTGTTTTCAATATCGGTTTTTCAATATCGGTTCTAATATCGGTTTCAATATCAGTTTTTCAATATCGGTTTTTCAATATCAGTTTTTCAATATCGGTTTCAATATCAGTTTTCGAATATCGGTTTTTCAATATCGGTGTTTGAATATCGGTTCTAATATCGGATTCAATATCAGTTTTTCAATATCGGTTTTTCAATATCAGTTTTTCGATATCAGTTTTTCAATATTTGTTTTTCAATATCGGTTTTTCAATATCGGTTCTAATATCGGATTCAATATCGGTTTTTCAATATCGGTTTTTCAATATCAGTTTTTCGATATCAGTTTTTCAATATTTGTTCTCCAATATCGGTTTTTGAATATCGGTTCTAATATCGGATTCAATATCGGTTTTTCAATATCGGTTTTTCAATATTTGTTTTTCAATATCGGTTTTTCAATATCGGTTTTTCAATATTTGTTTTTCAATATCGGTTTTTCAATATCGGTTTCAATATCAGTTTTCGAATATCGGTTTTTCAATATCGGTGTTTGAATATCGGTTCTAATATCGGATTCAATATCGGTTTTTCAATATCGGTTTTTCAATATCAGTTTTTCGATATCAGTTTTTCAATATCAGTTTTTCGATATCAGTTTTTCAATATTTGTTTTTCAATATCGGTTTTTCAATATCGGTTCTAATATCGGTTTCAATATCAGTTTTTCAATATCGGTTTTTCAATATCAGTTTTTCGATATCAGTTTTTCAATATTTGTTTTTCAATATCGGTTTTTCAATATCGGTTCTAATATCGGTTTCAATATCAGTTTTTCAATATCGGTTTTTCAATATCACTTTTTCAATATCGGTTTTTCAATATCGGTTCTAATATCGGTTTCAATATCAGTTTTTCAATATCGGTTTTTCAATATCAGTTTTTCAATATCGGTTTTTCAATATCAGTTTTTCGATATCAGTTTTTCAATATCAGTTTTTCGATATCAGTTTTTCAATATTTGTTTTTCAATATCGGTTTTTCAATATCGGTTCTAATATCGGTTTCAATATCAGTTTTTCAATATCGGTTTTTCAATATCAGTTTTTCGATATCAGTTTTTCAATATTTGTTTTTCAATATCGGTTTTTCAATATCGGTTCTAATATCGGTTTCAATATCAGTTTTTCAATATCGGTTTTTCAATATCGGTTTTTCAATATCAGTTTTTCGATATCAGTTTTTCAATATTTGTTCTCCAATATCGGTTTTTGAATATCGGTTCTAATATCGGATTCAATATCGGTTTTTCAATATCGATTTTTCAATATCAGTTTTTCAATATCGGTTTTTCAATATCAGTTTTTCAATATTTGTTCTCCAATATCGGTTTTTCAATATCGGTTCTAATATCGGATTCAATATCGGTTTTTCAATATCGGTTTTTCAATATTTGTTTTTCAATATCGGTTTTTCAATATCGGTTTCAATATCAGTTTTCGAATATCGGTTTTTCAATATCGGTTTTTCAATATCGGTTCTAATATCGGTTTCAATATCAGTTTTTCAATATCGGTTTTTCAATATCAGTTTTTCGATATCAGTTTTTCAATATTTGTTTTTCAATATCGGTTTTTCAATATCGGTTCTAATATCGGTTTCAATATCGGTTTTTCAATATCGGTTTTTCAATATCGGTTTTTCAATATCAGTTTTTCGATATCAGTTTTTCAATATTTGTTTTCAATATCGGTTCTAATATCGGTTTCAATATCAGTTTTTCAATATCGGTTTTTCAATATCAGTTTTTCAATATCGGTTCTAATATCGGTTTCAATATCAGTTTTTCAATATCGGTTTTTCAATATCAGTTTTTCGATATCAGTTTTTCAATATTTGTTTTTCAATATCGGTTTTTCAATATCGGTTCTAATATCGGTTTCAATATCGGTTTTTCAATATCGGTTTTTCAATATCAGTTTTTCAATATCGGTTTCAATATCAGTTTTCGAATATCGGTTTTTCAATATCGGTGTTTGAATATCGGTTCTAATATCGGATTCAATATCAGTTTTTCAATATCGGTTTTTCAATATCAGTTTTTCGATATCAGTTTTTCAATATTTGTTTTTCAATATCGGTTTTTCAATATCGGTTCTAATATCGGATTCAATATCGGTTTTTCAATATCGGTTTTTCAATATCAGTTTTTCGATATCAGTTTTTCAATATTTGTTCTCCAATATCGGTTTTTGAATATCGGTTCTAATATCGGATTCAATATCGGTTTTTCAATATCGGTTTTTCAATATTTGTTTTTCAATATCGGTTTTTCAATATCGGTTTTTCAATATTTGTTTTTCAATATCGGTTTTTCAATATCGGTTTCAATATCAGTTTTCGAATATCGGTTTTTCAATATCGGTGTTTGAATATCGGTTCTAATATCGGATTCAATATCGGTTTTTCAATATCGGTTTTTCAATATCAGTTTTTCGATATCAGTTTTTCAATATCAGTTTTTCGATATCAGTTTTTCAATATTTGTTTTTCAATATCGGTTTTTCAATATCGGTTCTAATATCGGTTTCAATATCAGTTTTTCAATATCGGTTTTTCAATATCAGTTTTTCGATATCAGTTTTTCAATATTTGTTTTTCAATATCGGTTTTTCAATATCGGTTCTAATATCGGTTTCAATATCAGTTTTTCAATATCGGTTTTTCAATATCACTTTTTCAATATCGGTTTTTCAATATCGGTTCTAATCTCGGTTTCAATATCAGTTTTTCAATATCGGTTTTTAAATATCAGTTTTTCGATATCAGTTTTTCAATATTTGTTTTTCAATATCGGTTTTTCAATATCGGTTCTAATATCGGATTCAATATCGGTTTTTCAATATCAGTTTTTCGATATCAGTTTTTCAATATTTGTTCTCCAATATCGGTTTTTGAATATCGGTTCTAATATCGGATTCAATATCGGTTTTTCAATATCGGTTTTTCAATATCAGTTTTTCAATATCGGTTTTTCAATATCAGTTTTTCAATATTTGTTCTCCAATATCGGTTTTTCAATATCGGTTCTAATATCGGATTCAATATCGGTTTTTCAATATCGGTTTTTCAATATTTGTTTTTCAATATCGGTTTTTCAATATCGGTTTTTCAATATTTGTTTTTCAATATCGGTTTTTCAATATCGGTTTCAATATCAGTTTTCGAATATCGGTTTTTCAATATCGGTTTTTCAATATCGGTTCTAATATCGGTTTCAATATCAGTTTTTCAATATCGGTTTTTCAATATCAGTTTTTCGATATCAGTTTTTCAATATTTGTTTTTCAATATCGGTTTTTCAATATCGGTTCTAATATCGGTTTCAATATCGGTTTTTCAATATCGGTTTTTCAATATCGGTTTTTCAATATCAGTTTTTCGATATCAGTTTTTCAATATTTGTTTTCAATATCGGTTCTAATATCGGTTTCAATATCAGTTTTTCAATATCGGTTTTTCAATATCAGTTTTTCAATATCGGTTCTAATATCGGTTTCAATATCAGTTTTTCAATATCGGTTTTTCAATATCAGTTTTTCGATATCAGTTTTTCAATATTTGTTTTTCAATATCGGTTTTTCAATATCGGTTCTAATATCGGTTTCAATATCGGTTTTGCAATATAAGTTTTTCAATATCGGTTTTTCAATATCGGTTTTTCAATATCAGTTTTTCGATATCAGTTTTTCAATATTTGTTTTTCAATATCGGTTCTAATACCGGTTTCAATATCAGTTTTTCAATATTTGTTCTCCAATATCGGTTTTTGAATATCGGTTCTAATATCGGATTCAATATCGGTTTTTCAATATCGGTTTTTCAATATCAGTTTTTCGATATCAGTTTTTCAATATTTGTTTTTCAATATCGGTTTTTCAATATCGGTTTTTCAATATCAGTTTTTCGATATCAGTTTTTCAATATTTGTTTTTCAATATCGGTTTTTCAATATCGGTTCTAATATCGGTTTCAATATCAGTTTTCGAATATCGGTTTTTCAATATCGGTTTTTCAATATCGGTTCTAATATCGGTTTCAATATCAGTTTTTCAATATCGGTTTTTCAATATCAGTTTTTCGATATCAGTTTTTCAATATTTGTTTTTCAATATCGGTTTTTCAATATCGGTTCTAATATCGGTTTCAATATCAGTTTTTCAATATCGGTTTTTCAATATCGGTTTTTCAATATCAGTTTTTCGATATCAGTTTTTCAATATTTGTTCTCCAATATCGGTTTTTGAATATCGGTTCTAATATCGGATTCAATATCGGTTTTTCAATATCGGTTTTTCAATATCAGTTTTTCAATATCGGTTTTTCAATATCAGTTTTTCAATATTTGTTCTCCAATATCGGTTTTTCAATATCGGTTCTAATATCGGATTCAATATCGGTTTTTCAATATCGGTTTTTCAATATTTGTTTTTCAATATCGGTTTTTCAATATCGGTTTCAATATCAGTTTTCGAATATCGGTTTTTCAATATCGGTTTTTCAATATCGGTTCTAATATCGGTTTCAATATCAGTTTTTCAATATCGGTTTTTCAATATCAGTTTTTCGATATCAGTTTTTCAATATTTGTTTTTCAATATCGGTTTTTCAATATCGGTTCTAATATCGGTTTCAATATCGGTTTTTCAATATCGGTTTTTCAATATCGGTTTTTCAATATCAGTTTTTCGATATCAGTTTTTCAATATTTGTTTTCAATATCGGTTCTAATATCGGTTTCAATATCAGTTTTTCAATATCAGTTTTTCAATATCGGTTCTAATATCGGTTTCAATATCAGTTTTTCAATATCGGTTTTTCAATATCAGTTTTTCGATATCAGTTTTTCAATATTTGTTTTTCAATATCGGTTTTTCAATATCGGTTCTAATATCGGTTTCAATATCGGTTTTTCAATATCGGTTTTTCAATATCAGTTTTTCAATATCGGTTTCAATATCAGTTTTCGAATATCGGTTTTTCAATATCGGTGTTTGAATATCGGTTCTAATATCGGATTCAATATCAGTTTTTCAATATCGGTTTTTCAATATCAGTTTTTCGATATCAGTTTTTCAATATTTGTTTTTCAATATCGGTTTTTCAATATCGGTTCTAATATCGGATTCAATATCGGTTTTTCAATATCGGTTTTTCAATATCAGTTTTTCGATATCAGTTTTTCAATATTTGTTCTCCAATATCGGTTTTTGAATATCGGTTCTAATATCGGATTCAATATCGGTTTTTCAATATCGGTTTTTCAATATTTGTTTTTCAATATCGGTTTTTCAATATCGGTTTTTCAATATTTGTTTTTCAATATCGGTTTTTCAATATCGGTTTCAATATCAGTTTTCGAATATCGGTTTTTCAATATCGGTGTTTGAATATCGGTTCTAATATCGGATTCAATATCGGTTTTTCAATATCGGTTTTTCAATATCAGTTTTTCGATATCAGTTTTTCAATATCAGTTTTTCGATATCAGTTTTTCAATATTTGTTTTTCAATATCGGTTTTTCAATATCGGTTCTAATATCGGTTTCAATATCAGTTTTTCAATATCGGTTTTTCAATATCAGTTTTTCGATATCAGTTTTTCAATATTTGTTTTTCAATATCGGTTTTTCAATATCGGTTCTAATATCGGTTTCAATATCAGTTTTTCAATATCGGTTTTTCAATATCACTTTTTCAATATCGGTTTTTCAATATCGGTTCTAATCTCGGTTTCAATATCAGTTTTTCAATATCGGTTTTTAAATATCAGTTTTTCGATATCAGTTTTTCAATATTTGTTTTTCAATATCGGTTTTTCAATATCGGTTCTAATATCGGATTCAATATCGGTTTTTCAATATCAGTTTTTCGATATCAGTTTTTCAATATTTGTTCTCCAATATCGGTTTTTGAATATCGGTTCTAATATCGGATTCAATATCGGTTTTTCAATATCGGTTTTTCAATATCAGTTTTTCAATATCGGTTTTTCAATATCAGTTTTTCAATATTTGTTCTCCAATATCGGTTTTTCAATATCGGTTCTAATATCGGATTCAATATCGGTTTTTCAATATCGGTTTTTCAATATTTGTTTTTCAATATCGGTTTTTCAATATCGGTTTTTCAATATTTGTTTTTCAATATCGGTTTTTCAATATCGGTTTCAATATCAGTTTTCGAATATCGGTTTTTCAATATCGGTTTTTCAATATCGGTTCTAATATCGGTTTCAATATCAGTTTTTCAATATCGGTTTTTCAATATCAGTTTTTCGATATCAGTTTTTCAATATTTGTTTTTCAATATCGGTTTTTCAATATCGGTTCTAATATCGGTTTCAATATCGGTTTTTCAATATCGGTTTTTCAATATCGGTTTTTCAATATCAGTTTTTCGATATCAGTTTTTCAATATTTGTTTTCAATATCGGTTCTAATATCGGTTTCAATATCAGTTTTTCAATATCGGTTTTTCAATATCAGTTTTTCAATATCGGTTCTAATATCGGTTTCAATATCAGTTTTTCAATATCGGTTTTTCAATATCAGTTTTTCGATATCAGTTTTTCAATATTTGTTTTTCAATATCGGTTTTTCAATATCGGTTCTAATATCGGTTTCAATATCGGTTTTGCAATATAAGTTTTTCAATATCGGTTTTTCAATATCGGTTTTTCAATATCAGTTTTTCGATATCAGTTTTTCAATATTTGTTTTTCAATATCGGTTCTAATACCGGTTTCAATATCAGTTTTTCAATATTTGTTCTCCAATATCGGTTTTTGAATATCGGTTCTAATATCGGATTCAATATCGGTTTTTCAATATCGGTTTTTCAATATCAGTTTTTCAATATCGGTTTTTCAATATCAGTTTTTCAATATTTGTTCTCCAATATCGGTTTTTCAATATCGGTTCTAATATCGGATTCAATATCGGTTTTTCAATATCGGTTTTTCAATATTTGTTTTTCAATATCGGTTTTTCAATATCGGTTTCAATATCAGTTTTCGAATATCGGTTTTTCAATATCGGTTTTTCAATATCGGTTCTAATATCGGTTTCAATATCAGTTTTTCAATATCGGTTTTTCAATAACAGTTTTTCGATATCAGTTTTTCAATATTTGTTTTTCAATATCGGTTTTTCAATATCGGTTCTAATATCGGTTTCAATATCGGTTTTTCAATATCGGTTTTTCAATATCGGTTTTTCAATATCAGTTTTTCGATATCAGTTTTTCAATATTTGTTTTCAATATCGGTTCTAATATCGGTTTCAATATCAGTTTTTCAATATCGGTTTTTCAATATCAGTTTTTCAATATCGGTTCTAATATCGGTTTCAATATCAGTTTTTCAATATCGGTTTTTCAATATCAGTTTTTCGATATCAGTTTTTCAATATTTGTTTTTCAATATCGGTTTTTCAATATCGGTTTTTCAATATCGGTTCTAATATCGGTTTCAATATCAGTTTTTCAATATCGGTTTTTCAATATCAGTTTTTCGATATCAGTTTTTCAATATTTGTTTTTCAATATCGGTTTTTCAATATCGGTTCTAATATCGGTTTCAATATCAGTTTTTCAATATCGGTTTTTCAATATCGGTTTTTCAATATCAGTTTTTCGATATCAGTTTTTCAATATTTGTTCTCCAATATCGGTTTTTGAATATCGGTTCTAATATCGGATTCAATATCGGTTTTTCAATATCGGTTTTTCAATATCAGTTTTTCAATATCGGTTTTTCAATATCAGTTTTTCAATATTTGTTCTCCAATATCGGTTTTTCAATATCGGTTCTAATATCGGATTCAATATCGGTTTTTCAATATCGGTTTTTCAATATTTGTTTTTCAATATCGGTTTTTCAATATCGGTTTCAATATCAGTTTTCGAATATCGGTTTTTCAATATCGGTTTTTCAATATCGGTTCTAATATCGGTTTCAATATCAGTTTTTCAATATCGGTTTTTCAATATCAGTTTTTCGATATCAGTTTTTCAATATTTGTTTTTCAATATCGGTTTTTCAATATCGGTTCTAATATCGGTTTCAATATCGGTTTTTCAATATCGGTTTTTCAATATCGGTTTTTCAATATCAGTTTTTCGATATCAGTTTTTCAATATTTGTTTTCAATATCGGTTCTAATATCGGTTTCAATATCAGTTTTTCAATATCGGTTTTTCAATATCAGTTTTTCAATATCGGTTCTAATATCGGTTTCAATATCAGTTTTTCAATATCGGTTTTTCAATATCAGTTTTTCGATATCAGTTTTTCAATATTTGTTTTTCAATATCGGTTTTTCAATATCGGTTCTAATATCGGTTTCAATATCGGTTTTTCAATATCGGTTTTTCAATATCAGTTTTTCAATATCGGTTTCAATATCAGTTTTCGAATATCGGTTTTTCAATATCGGTGTTTGAATATCGGTTCTAATATCGGATTCAATATCAGTTTTTCAATATCGGTTTTTCAATATCAGTTTTTCGATATCAGTTTTTCAATATTTGTTTTTCAATATCGGTTTTTCAATATCGGTTCTAATATCGGATTCAATATCGGTTTTTCAATATCGGTTTTTCAATATCAGTTTTTCGATATCAGTTTTTCAATATTTGTTCTCCAATATCGGTTTTTGAATATCGGTTCTAATATCGGATTCAATATCGGTTTTTCAATATCGGTTTTTCAATATTTGTTTTTCAATATCGGTTTTTCAATATCGGTTTTTCAATATTTGTTTTTCAATATCGGTTTTTCAATATCGGTTTCAATATCAGTTTTCGAATATCGGTTTTTCAATATCGGTGTTTGAATATCGGTTCTAATATCGGATTCAATATCGGTTTTTCAATATCGGTTTTTCAATATCAGTTTTTCGATATCAGTTTTTCAATATCAGTTTTTCGATATCAGTTTTTCAATATTTGTTTTTCAATATCGGTTTTTCAATATCGGTTCTAATATCGGTTTCAATATCAGTTTTTCAATATCGGTTTTTCAATATCAGTTTTTCGATATCAGTTTTTCAATATTTGTTTTTCAATATCGGTTTTTCAATATCGGTTCTAATATCGGTTTCAATATCAGTTTTTCAATATCGGTTTTTCAATATCACTTTTTCAATATCGGTTTTTCAATATCGGTTCTTATCTCGGTTTCAATATCAGTTTTTCAATATCGGTTTTTAAATATCAGTTTTTCGATATCAGTTTTTCAATATTTGTTTTTCAATATCGGTTTTTCAATATCGGTTCTAATATCGGATTCAATATCGGTTTTTCAATATCAGTTTTTCGATATCAGTTTTTCAATATTTGTTCTCCAATATCGGTTTTTGAATATCGGTTCTAATATCGGATTCAATATCGGTTTTTCAATATCGGTTTTTCAATATCAGTTTTTCAATATCGGTTTTTCAATATCAGTTTTTCAATATTTGTTCTCCAATATCGGTTTTTCAATATCGGTTCTAATATCGGATTCAATATCGGTTTTTCAATATCGGTTTTTCAATATTTGTTTTTCAATATCGGTTTTTCAATATCGGTTTTTCAATATTTGTTTTTCAATATCGGTTTTTCAATATCGGTTTCAATATCAGTTTTCGAATATCGGTTTTTCAATATCGGTTTTTCAATATCGGTTCTAATATCGGTTTCAATATCAGTTTTTCAATATCGGTTTTTCAATATCAGTTTTTCGATATCAGTTTTTCAATATTTGTTTTTCAATATCGGTTTTTCAATATCGGTTCTAATATCGGTTTCAATATCGGTTTTTCAATATCGGTTTTTCAATATCGGTTTTTCAATATCAGTTTTTCGATATCAGTTTTTCAATATTTGTTTTCAATATCGGTTCTAATATCGGTTTCAATATCAGTTTTTCAATATCGGTTTTTCAATATCAGTTTTTCAATATCGGTTCTAATATCGGTTTCAATATCAGTTTTTCAATATCGGTTTTTCAATATCAGTTTTTCGATATCAGTTTTTCAATATTTGTTTTTCAATATCGGTTTTTCAATATCGGTTCTAATATCGGTTTCAATATCGGTTTTGCAATATAAGTTTTTCAATATCGGTTTTTCAATATCGGTTTTTCAATATCAGTTTTTCGATATCAGTTTTTCAATATTTGTTTTTCAATATCGGTTCTAATACCGGTTTCAATATCAGTTTTTCAATATTTGTTCTCCAATATCGGTTTTTGAATATCGGTTCTAATATCGGATTCAATATCGGTTTTTCAATATCGGTTTTTCAATATCAGTTTTTCGATATCAGTTTTTCAATATTTGTTTTTCAATATCGGTTTTTCAATATCGGTTTTTCAATATCAGTTTTTCGATATCAGTTTTTCAATATTTGTTTTTCAATATCGGTTTTTCAATATCGGTTCTAATATCGGTTTCAATATCAGTTTTCGAATATCGGTTTTTCAATATCGGTTTTTCAATATCGGTTCTAATATCGGTTTCAATATCAGTTTTTCAATATCGGTTTTTCAATATCAGTTTTTCGATATCAGTTTTTCAATATTTGTTTTTCAATATCGGTTTTTCAATATCGGTTCTAATATCGGTTTCAATATCGGTTTTTCAATATCGGTTTTTCAATATCAGTTTTTCGATATCAGTTTTTCAATATTTGTTTTCAATATCGGTTTTTCAATATCGGTTCTAATATCGGTTTCAATATCAGTTTTTCAATATCGGTTTTTCAATATCGGTTTTTCAATATCGGTTTTTCAATATCAGTTTTTCGATATCAGTTTTTCAATATTTGTTTTTCAATATCGGTTCTAATACCGGTTTCAATATCAGTTTTTCAATATTTGTTCTCCAATATCGGTTTTTGAATATCGGTTCTAATATCGGATTCAATATCGGTTTTTCAATATCGGTTTTTCAATATCAGTTTTTCGATATCAGTTTTTCAATATTTGTTTTTCAATATCGGTTTTTCAATATCGGTTCTAATATCGGTTTCAATATCAGTTTTCGAATATCGGTTTTTCAATATCGGTTTTTCAATATCGGTTTTTCAATATCAGTTTTTCGATATCAGTTTTTCAATATTTGTTTTTCAATATCGGTTTCAATATCGGTTTTTCAATATCGGTTTTTCAATATCGGTTTTTCAATATCAGTTTTTCGATATCAGTTTTTCAATATTTGTTTTCAATATCGGTTTTTCAATATCGGTTCTAATATCGGTTTCAATATCAGTTTTTCAATATCGGTTTTTCAATATCAGTTTTTCAATATCGGTTCTAATATCGGTTTCAATATCAGTTTTTCAATATCGGTTTTTCGATATCAGTTTTTCGATATCAGTTTTCAATATTTGTTTTTCAATATCGGTTTTTCAATATCGGTTCTAATATCGGTTTCAATATCGGTTTTGCAATATAAGTTTTTCAATATCGGTTTTTCAATATCGGTTTTTCAATATCGGTTTTTCAATATCAGTTTTTCAATATCAGTTTTTCAATATTTGTTCTCCAATATCGGTTTTTGAATATCGGTTCTAATATCGGATTCAATATCGGTTTTTCAATATCGGTTTTTCAATATCAGTTTTTCGATATCAGTTTTTCAATATTTGTTTTTCAATATCGGTTTTTCAATATTTGTTTTTCAATATCGGTTTTTCAATATCGGTTCTAATATCGGTTTCAATATCAGTTTTTCAATATCGGTTTTTCAATATCGGTTTTTCAATATCAGTTTTTCGATATCAGTTTTTCAATATTTGTTTTTCAATATCGGTTTTTCAATATCGGTTCTAATATCGGTTTCAATATCGGTTTTGCAATATAAGTTTTTCAATATCGGTTTTTCAATATCGGTTTTTCAATATCAGTTTTTCGATATCAGTTTTTCAATATTTGTTTTTCAATATCGGTTTTTCAATATCGGTTCTAGTATCGGTTTCAATATCGGTTTTTCAATATCGGTTTTTCAATATCGGTTTTTCAATATCAGTTTTTCGATATAAGTTTTTCAATATCGGTTTTTCAATATTTGTTTTTCAATATCGGTTTTTCAATATCAGTTTTTCAATATTTGTTCTCCAATATCGGTTTTTGAATATCGGTTCTAATATCGGATTCAATATCGGATTCAATATCGGTTTTTCAATATCGGTTTTTCAATATCAGTTTTTCGATATCAGTTTTTCAATATTTGTTTTTCAATATCGGTTTTTCAATATCGGTTCTAATATCGGTTTCAATATCGGTTTTGCAATATAAGTTTTTCAATATCGGTTTTTCAATATCGGTTCTAATATCGGTTTCAATATCAGTTTTTCAATATTTGTTTTTCAATATCGGTTTTTCAATATCGGTTCTAATATCGGTTTCAATATCTGTTTTTCAATATCGGTTTTTCAATATCAGTTTTTCGATATCAGTTTTTCAATATTTGTTTTTCAATATCGGTTTTTCAATATCAGTTTTTCAATATTTGTTCTCCAATATCGGTTTTTGAATATCGGTTCTAATATCGGATTCAATATCGGTTTTTCAATATCGGTTCTAATATCGGTTTCAATATCGGTTTTGCAATATAAGTTTTTCAATATCGGTTTTTCAATATCGGTTTTTCAATATCGGTTTTTCAATATCAGTTTTTCAATATCAGTTTTTCAATATTTGTTCTCCAATATCGGTGTTTGAATATCGGTTCTAATATCGGATTCAATATCGGTTTTTCAATATCGGTTTTTCAATATCAGTTTTTCGATATCAGTTTTTCAATATCAGTTTTTCGATATCAGTTTTTCAATATTTGTTTTTCAATATCGGTTTTTCAATATCGGTTCTAATATCGGTTTCAATATCAGTTTTTCAATATCGTTTTTTCAATATCAGTTTTTCGATATCAGTTTTTCAATATTTGTTTTTCAATATCGGTTTTTCAATATCGGTTCTAATATCGGTTTCAATATCAGTTTTTCAATATCGGTTTTTCAATATCACTTTTTCAATATCGGTTTTTCAATATCGGTTCTAATATCGGTTTCAATATCAGTTTTTCAATATCGGTTTTTCAATATCAGTTTTTCGATATCAGTTTTTCAATATTTGTTTTTCAATATCGGTTTTTCAATATCGGTTCTAATATCGGATTCAATATCGGTTTTTCAATATCGGTTTTTCAATATCAGTTTTTCGATATCAGCTTTTCAATATTTGTTCTCCAATATCGGTTTTTGAATATCGGTTCTAATATCGGATTCAATATCGGTTTTTCAATATCGGTTTTTCAATATCAGTTTTTCAATATCGGTTTTTCAATATCAGTTTTTCAATATTTGTTCTCCAATATCGGTTTTTCAATATCGGTTCTAATATCGGATTCAATATCGGTTTTTCAATAACGGTTTTTCAATATTTGTTTTTCAATATCGGTTTTTCAATATTTGTTTTTCAATATCGGTTTTTCAATATCGGTTTCAATATCAGTTTTCGAATATCGGTTTTTCAATATCGGTTTTTCAATATCGGTTCTAATATCGGTTTCAATATCAGTTTTTCAATATCGGTTTTTCAATATCAGTTTTTCGATATCAGTTTTTCAATATTTGTTTTTCAATATCGGTTTTTCAATATCGGTTTTTCAATATCGGTTCTAATATCGGTTTCAATATCAGTTTTTCAATATCGGTATTTCAATATCACTTTTTCCATATCGGTTTTTCAATATCGGTTTTTCAATATCGGTTCTAATATCGGTTTCAATATCAGTTTTTCAATATCGGTTTTTCAATATCAGTTTTTCGATATCAGTTTTTCAATATTTGTTTTTCAATATCGGTTTTTCAATATCGGTTCTAATATCGGATTCAATATCGGTTTTTCAATATCGGTTTTTCAATATCAGTTTTTCGATATCAGTTTTTCAATATTTGTTTTTCAATATCGGTTTTTCAATATCGGTTCTTATATCGGTTTCAATATCGGTTTTGCAATATAAGTTTTTCAATATCGGTTTTTCAATATCGGTTCTAATATCGGTTTCAATATCAGTTTTTCAATATCGGTTTTTCAATATCAGTTTTTCGATATCAGTTTTTCAATATTTGTTTTTCAATATCGGTTTTTCAATATCGGTTCTAATATCGGTTTCAATATCAGTTTTTCAATATCGGTTTTTCAATATCACTTTTTCAATATCGGTTTTTCAATATCGGTTTCTCAATATCGGTTTTTCAATATCAGTTTTTCAATATCGGTTTTTCAATATCAGTTTTTCGAATATCAGTTTTTCAATATTTGTTTTTCAATATCGGTTTTTCAATATCGGTTCTAATATCGGATTCATATCGGTTTTTTCAATATCGGTTTTTCAATATCAGTTTTTCGATATCAGTTTTTTCAATATTTGTTTTTCAATATCGGTTTTTCAATATCGGTTCTAATATCGGTTCTAATATCGGATTCAATATCGGTTTTTCAATATCGGTTTTTCAATATTTGTTTTTCAATATCGGTTTTTTCAATATCGGTTCTAATATCGGTTTCAATATCAGTTTTTCAATATCGGTTCTAATATCGGTTTCAATATCGGTTTTTCAATATCGGTTTTTCAATATCGGTTTTTCAATATCAGTTTTCGAATATCGGTTTTTCAATATCGGTGTTTGAATATCGGTTCTAATATCGGATTCAATATCGGTTTTTCAATATCGGTTTTTCAATATCAGTTTTTCGATATCAGTTTTTCAATATCAGTTTTTCGATATCAGTTTTTCAATATTTGTTTTTCAATATCGGTTTTTTCAATATCGGTTCTAATATCGGTTTCAATATCAGTTTTTCAATATCGGTTTTTCAATATCAGTTTTTCGATATCAGTTTTTCAATATTTGTTCTCCAATATCGGTTTTTGAATATCGGTTCTAATATCGGATTCAATATCGGTTTTTCAATATCGGTTTTTCAATATTTGTTTTTCAATATCGGTTTTTCAATATCGGTTTTTCAATATTTGTTTTTCAATATCGGTTTTTCAATATCGGTTTCAATATCAGTTTTCGAATATCGGTTTTTTCAATATCGGTGTTTGAATATCGGTTCTAATATCGGATT
>NW_027486272.1:0-24587 GCF_050908995.1 Andrena cerasifolii
GAATAGGCGAAGAGGGTTTTGAAACGATCATCTCGTGATGGGGACCGCTAAGGTACATCAGCGAGGTGGAGGTTTGTATTGATCATCCTGTGTTGTTGACCGCTAAGGTGCAACATCAAGGTGATCGGTGATTGAGGAGATGGGGTAGGAGTTGAGTTTGATAGACTTTAGTGGAGTGATTTTGAGGTTGACTAGTGGAATTGGAAACAGGAAACGCGCGAAAAATCGTGGGACGTTACAGATGTTTTTTAAATTTTTTTCTTAATTTTTTAAAAATTTTTTTTTTTTTTTAATTTTTTATTTTTTTTATTTATTTTTTTTTTAATTTTTAAATTTTTTTGAAATTTTTAAATTTTTTATAAATTTTTGAAATTTTTAAATTTTTAATAAATTTTTTAAATTTTTTAAAATTACTTTTAAAATTTTTTTTAAATGTTAAAAAAAAATTTATTTTTTTTTATTTTTTTACAAAATTTTTTAACATTTTTTTAATATTTTTATAAAATTTTTTAAAATTTTTTTAAAAATTTTTTAAAAATTTTTTTAAAATTTTTTTTTTTAATTTTTAAAATTTTTTTAATTTTTAAAATTTTTTTTAATTTTTAAATTTTTTTTCTAATTTTTTAAAAAAATTTAAAATTTCTTTTCTTTAATTATTTTTTCATTTAAAATTTTTTTTTTAATTTTTAAAAAAATTTTAATTTTTTTAAATTTTTAAATTTTTTTAATTTTCTTATAATTTTTTAATTTTTTTATAATTTTTAAAATTTTTTTTTAGTTTTTAAAAAAAATTTTTTTTTTAATTTTCTTATAATTTTTTAAAAAAATTTTTCTTAATTTTTTTTAATTTTTTAATTTTTTTTGTTTTTTTTTAATTTTTTATTTTTTTTATTTTTCTTTTTTAATTTTTTAAAATTTTTTTAAAATTTTTTTAAAATTTTTTTAAAAATTTTTTTTAATTTTTAAAATTTTTTTTTTAATTTTTTTAAATTTTTAATTTTTTTTTTAATTTTTTTAAATTTTTTTTAAAAAATTTGTTTTAATTTTTTAACAAAATTTTTTAAAATTTTTTATATTTTTTTTAAAAAAAAATTTCTATATTTTTTAATTTTTTAATTTTTTAAAATTTTTTTTCATTTTTTTTAAATTTTTTAAAAACTTTTTTTCATTTTTAAAATTTTTTTCTTCATTTATTTAATATTTTAAAATTTTTTTAAAGTTTTTTAAATAAAAAATTGTTTTTTTTTAATTTTAAAATTTCTTTTTAATTTTCTTATAATTTTGTTATTTTTTTAAATTTTTTTTTAATTTTCTTATAATTTTTTTTTTAATTTTTAAAATTTTTAAAAAATTAAAAAAAATTTTTTTTTTAATTTTTTAACTATTTCTTTTTAAAAAAATTTTATTTATGTTTTTTAAATATTTTTCTTAATTTTTTATTTTTTTTTATTTTTAAAATTTTTTTTAAAAATTTTTTTGTTTTTGTTTTAATTTTTTATTTTTTTTATTTATTTTAAAAAATTTTTTTTTTTAATTTAAATTTTTTTTAAATTTTCTTATAATTTTTTTATTTTTTTTAAATTTTTTAAATTTTTTTTTTAATTTTCTTATAATTTTTTTATTTTTTTTAAATTTTTAAAATTTTTTTTCTAAATTTTTTAAATTTTTTGAAATTTTTAAATTATTTTATAAATTTTTGAAATTTTTTAAAATTAATTTTAAATTTGTTTTTATTTTTTTTTAAATTATAATTTTTTTATTTCAAAAAATGTTTTTTTAATTTTTATTTTTCATTTATTTTAATTTTTTAAAATTTTCTCAAATTTTATAAATTCTTTTCTAATTTTCTTATAAATTTTTTTTTAATTTTTAAAAAAATTTTTAAAATAAAATTTTTTTTTAAAATTTTGTTTTAATTTTTTAACAATTTCTTTTAAAAAAAATTTATTGATGTTTTTTAAATTTTTTTCTTAATTTTTTTTTAATTTTTTAAATTTATTAAAATTTTTTGTTTTTTTTTTAATTTTTTATTTTTTTATTTATTTTTTAAAATTTTTTAAATTTTTTTTAAAATTTTTTAAATTTTTTAACATTTTTTAAATTTTTTTTTAAATTTTTAAAAAATTTTGAAATTTTTAAATTTTTTATAAATTTTTAAAATTTTTTAAAATTACTTTTAAAATTTTTTTTAATGTTAAAATTTTTTATATTTTTTAACATTTTTTTAATATTTTTTTAAAATTTTTTAAAAAATTTTTTAAAATTTTTTTTTTTAATTTTTAAAATTTTTTTAATTTTTAAAATTTTTTTTTTAATTTAAAAAAAAAATTAATTTCTTTTCTTTAATTATTTCTTCATTTTAAATTTTTTTTTTAATTTTTTTAAATTTTTAAATTTTTTTTAATTTTCGTATAATTTTTTTATTTTTTTTTAATTTTTTAAAATTTTTTTTTAATTTTCTTATAAATTTTTTTTTAATTTTTAAATTTTTTTTTAAAATTTAAAAAAAAAATTTTTCAATTTTGTTTCAATTTTTTAACAATTTCTTTTTTAAAAATTTTATTTATGTTTTTTAAATTTTTTTCTTAATTTTTTTTTTAATTTTTTTAATTTTTTTAAAATTTTTTTGTTTTTTTTAAATTTTTTATTTTTTTTAATTATTTTTTAAAAATTTTTAAATTCTTTAAAATTTTTTATAATTTTTTTAAATTTTTTAAAATTACTTTTAAATTTTTTTTAAATGTTAAAATTTTTTTTATTTTTTTTTAATTTTTTACAAATTTTTTTAACATTTTTTTAATATTTTTTTAAAAATTTTTAAAAGTTTTTTTAAATTTTTTTTTTTAATTTTTAAAATTTTTTTTTAATTTTAAAATTTTTTTTTAATTTTTAAAAAAAATTTAATTTCTTTTCTTTATTTATTTCTTCATTTTAAATTTTTTTTTTCATTTTTAAAATTTTTTTTAATTTTAAATTTTTTTTTTAATTTTTAAAAAAAAATTTAATTTCTTTTCTTTAATTATTTCTTCGTTTAAAATTTTTTTTTAATTTTTAAAAAATTTTTTTTAATTTAAATTTTTTTTTAATTTTCTTATAAATTTTTTATTTTTTTTAAATTTTTTAAATTTTTTTTTAATTTTCTTATAATTTTTTTATTTTTTTTTAAATTTTTTAATTTTTTTTTCTAAATTTTTTGAAATTTTTAAATTATTTTATAAATTTTTGAAATTTTTAAAATTAATTTTAAATTTGTTTTATTTTTTTTTAAATTATAATTTTTTTATTTCAAAAAATGTTTTTTTAATTTTTATTTTTCATTTATTTTAATTTTTTAAAATTTTCTCAAATTTTATAAATTTTTTTCTAATTTTCTTATAAATTTTTTTTTAATTTTTAAAAAAATTTTTAAAATAAATTTTTTTTTAAAATTTTGTTTTAATTTTTTAACAATTTCTTTTAAAAAAAATTTATTGATGTTTTTTAAATTTTTTTCTTAATTTTTTTTTAATTTTTTAAATTTATTAAAAATTTTTTGTTTTTTTTTTAATTTTTTATTTTTTTATTTATTTTTTAAAATTTTTTAAATTTTTTTTAAAATTTTTAAAATTTTTTAACATTTTTTAAATTTTTTTTTAAATTTTTAAAAAATTTTGAAATTTTTAAATTTTTTATAAATT
This sequence comes from Andrena cerasifolii, assembly GCF_050908995.1. Lineage (NCBI taxonomy): Eukaryota > Metazoa > Arthropoda > Insecta > Hymenoptera > Andrenidae > Andrena > Andrena cerasifolii. The sequence continues at coordinate 3,678 of NW_027486272.1, forward strand.
TTTAAAATTTTTTAAAATTACTTTTAAAATTTTTTTTAATGTTAAAATTTTTTATATTTTTTAACATTTTTTAAATATTTTTTTAAAATTTTTTAAAAAATTTTTTAAAAATTTTTTTTTTAATTTTTAAAATTTTTTTAATTTTTAAAATTTTTTTTTTAATTTTTAAAAAAAAATTTAATTTCTTTTCTCTAATTATTTCTTCATTTTAATTTTTTTTTTTAATTTTTAAAATTTTTATTAATTTAAAATTTTTTTTTTAATTTTAAAAAACAAATTTAATTTCTTTTCTTTAATTATTTCTTCATTTTAATTTTTTTTTTAATTTTTAAAAATCTTTTTTTAATTTTTTTAAATTTTTAAATTTTTTTTAATTTTCGTATAATTTTTTATTTTTTTTTAATTTTTTAAAATTTTTTTTTATTTTTCTTATAATTTTTTAATTTTTTTAAAATTTTTTAAAAATTTTGTTTATTTTTTTAAAATTTTTATTTGTTTATTTTTTTATTTTTTATTTTTCTTTTAATTATTTGTATATTTTTTTATTAAAAATTTTTTTTTCTATTTTAAAATTTTTTATTTTAATTTTTTATATATTTTTTTTTAAATTTAAAAAAAATTTTAATTTTTTTTTTAATTTTTCTCCACTTTAATTTTTAATTTTTTTTAATTTTCTTAACTTTAATTTTTTTTTAAATTTAAATTTTTTTATTTTTTTTTAAATTATAATTTTTTATTTCAAAAAATGTTTTTTTAATTTTTATTTTTCTTTTATTTTAATTTTTTTAATTTTTTCAAATTTTTAAATTTTTTTTTATTTTCTTATAATTTTTTTATTTTTTTTAAATTTTTTTAAAATTTTCAAAATTTATTGAAATTTTTAAATTTTTTTATAAATTTTTAAAATTTTTTAAAATTACTTTTAAAATTTTTTTTAAATGTTAAAATTTTTTTTTATTTTTTTTTAATTTTTTACAAAATTTTTTAACATTTTTTTTAATATTTTTTTAAAAAATTTTAAAAGTTTTTTTAAAATTTTTTTTTTAATTTTTAAAATTTTTTTTTAATTTTAAAATTTTTTTTTAATTTTTAAAAAAAAATTAATTTCTTTTCTTTAATTATTTCTTCATTTTAAATTTTTTTTTCATTTTTAAAATTTTTTTTAATTTTAAATTTTTTTTTAATTTTTAAAAAAAAAATTTAATTTCTTTTCTTTAATTATTTCTTCGTTTAAAATTTTTTTTTTAATTTTTAAAAATTTTTTTTTAATTTTTTTAAATTTTCAAATTTTTTTTAATTTTCGTATAATTCTTTTATTTTTTTTTAAATTTTTTAAAATTTTTTTTTAATTTTCTTATAAATTTTTTTAATTTAAATTTTTTTTAATTTTCTTATAAATTTTTTATTTTTTTTAAATTTTTTAAATTTTTTTTTTAATTTTCTTATAATTTTTTTATTTTTTTTAAATTTTTTAAATTTTTTTTCTAAATTTTTTTAATTTTTTGAAATTTTTAAATTATTTTATAAATTTTTGAAATTTTTTAAAATTACTTTTAAATTTGTTTTTATTTTTTTTTAAATTATAATTTTTTTATTTAAAAAATGTTTTTTTAATTTTTATTTTTCATTTATTTTAATTTTTTAAAATTTTCTCAAATTTTATAAATTTTTTTCTAATTTTCTTATAAATTTTTTTTTTAATTTTTAAAATTTTTTTAATTTTTAAAATTTTTTTTTTAATTTTTAAAAAAAAATTTAATTAGTTTTCTTTAATTATTTCTTCATTTTAAATTTTTTTTTTAATTTTTAAAAAATTTTAATTTTTTTAAATTTTTAAATTTTTTTTATATTTCTTATAATTTTTTTTTAAATTTTCTTATAAATTTTTTTTTTAATTTTTAAATTTTTTTTTAAAATTTAAAAAAAAATTGTTTGAATTTTGTTTTAATTTTTTAACAATTTCATTAAAAAAAAATTTATTGATGTTTTTTAAAATTTTTTCTTAATTTTTTTTTTAATTTTCTTATAATTTTTTTTTTTAATTTTTTAAAAAAGTTTTTTTAATTTTTCTAAATTTTTAAATTTTTTTTAATTTTCGTATAATTCTTTTATTTTTTTTAAATTTTTTAAAATTTTTTTTAATTTTCTTATAAATTTTTTTTTAATTTTTAATTTTTTTTTTAAAATTTAAAAAAAAAAATTTTAAATTTTGTTTTAATTTTTAACAATTTCTTTTTTAAAATTTTAGTTATGTTTTTTTAAATTTTTTTCTTAATTTTTTTTTAATTTTTTTAATTTTTTTAAAAAATTTTTTTTTTTTAAATTTTCTATTTTTTTTAATTTTCGTATAATTCTTTTATTTTTTTTAAATTTTTACAATTTTTTTTTTAATTTTCTTATAAATTTTTTTTTAATTTTTAAATTTTTTTTAAAATTTAAAAAAAAAAATTTTTAAATTTTGTTTTAATTCTTTAACAATTTCTTTTTTAAAATTTTATTTATGTTTTTTAAATATTTTTCTTAATTTTTTTTTTAATTTTTTTAATTTTTTAAAATTTTTTTTTTTAAATTTTCTATTTTTTTTAATTATTTTTTAAAATTTTTTAAATTCTTTGAAATTTTTTATAATTTTTTTTAATTTTTTAAAATTACTTTTAAAATTTTTTTTAAGTGTTAAAATTTTTTTTTATTTTTTTTTAATTTTTTACAAATTTTTTTAACATTTTTTTCATATTTTTTTTTAAATTTTTAAAAGTTTTTTAAATTTTTTTTTTATTTTAATTTTTTTTTAATTTTCTTATAATTTTTTTTTTTTTTTAAATTTTTTAAAAAATTTTTTTAATTTTCTTATAATTTTTTTTATTTTTTTTTAAATTTATTAAAATTTTTTTCTAAAATTTTTAAATTTTTGAAATTTTTAAATTATTTTATAAATTTTTGAAATTTTTTAAAATTACTTTTAAAATTTTTTTTAAGTGTTAAAACTTTTTTATTTTTTTTTAATTTTTTACAAATTTTTTTAACATTTTTTAAATATTTTTTTAAAAATTTTTAAAAGTTTTTTTAAAATTTTTTTTTAATTTTTAAAATTTTTTTTTTAATTTTTAAATTTTTTATTAATTTTTAAAAATAAAAATTTAATTTCTTTTCTTTAATTATTTCTTCATTGTAAATTTTTTTTTAATTTTTAAAATTTTTTTAATTTTAATTTTTTTTTAATTTTTAAAAAAAAATTTAATTTCTTTTCTTTAATTATTTCTTCATTTAATTTTTTTTTTTAATTTTTAAAATTTTTTTTAATTTAAAATTTTTTTTTAAATTTTTAAAAATAAAATTTAATTTCTTTTCTTTAATTATTTCTTCATTTTAAAATTTTTTTTAATTTTTAAATTTTTTTTTAATTTTAAATTTTTTTTTTAATTTTTAAAAAAAAATTTTAATTTCTTTTCTTTAATTATTTCTTCATTTTAAATTTTTTTTTTAATTTTTAAAAATTTTAATTTTTTAAAATTTTTAAATTTTTTTATTTTTCTTATAATTTTTTAATTTTCTTTTTAATTTTTAAAAAATTTTTTTAAGTTTTTTAAAAATTTTTTTTTTAATTTAAATTTTTTTTTAATTTATAAAAAAAAATTTTAATTTCTTTTCTTTAAATATTTCTTCATTTTAATTTTTTTTTAATTTTTAAAAAATTTTAATTTTTTAAAATTTTTAATTTTTTTTTATTTTTCTTATAATTTTTTAATTTTTTTAAAATTTTTTAAAAATTTTGTTTATTTTTTTTAAATTTTTATTTGTTCATTTTTTTTATTTTTTATTTTTCTTTTAATTATTTGTATATTTTTTTATTAAAAATTTTTTTTTCTATTTTAAAATTTTTTATTTTAATTTTTTATATATTTTTTTTTAAATTTAAAAAAAATTTTAATTTTTTTTTAATTTTTCTCCACTTTAATTTTTAATTTTTTTTAATTTTCTTAACTTTAATTTTTTTTAAATTTAAATTTTTTTATTTTTTTTAAATTATAATTTTTTATTTCAAAAAATGTTTTTTTAATTTTTATTTTTCTTTTATTTTAATTTTTTTAATTTTTTCAAATTTTAAAATTTTTTTTTATTTTCTTATAATTTTTTTATTTTTTTTAAATTTTTTTTAAATTTTTAAAATTTATTGAAATTTTTAAATTTTTTTATAAATTTTTAAAATTTTTTAAATTACTTTTAAATTTTTTTTAAATGTTAAAATTTTTTTTTATTTTTTTTTTTAATTTTTTACAAATTTTTTTAACATTTTTTAAATATTTTTTTAAAAATTTTTAAAAGTTTTTTTAAATTTTTTTTTTTAATTTTTAAAAATTTTTTTTAATTTTTTTAAATTTTTTTTAAAAAATTTGTTTTAATTTTTTAACAAAATGTTTTAAAATTTTTTTTATTTTTTTTAAATTGTTTTCTATATTTTTTCATTTTTTCATTTTTTTTCATTTTTTTTAAATTTTTTAAAAAATTTTTTCTTTAATTTTTAAATTTTTTTAGTTTTTAAATTTTTTTTAGTTTTTAAATTTTTTTTTAATTTTTAAAAAAAAATTTAAATTCTTTTCTTTAATTATTTTTTCATTTAAAATTTTTTTTTTATTTTTAAAAAATTTTAAATTTTTTTTTAATTTTCTTATAATTTTTTTATTTTCTTTAAATTTTTAAAAATTTTTTTTTGATTTTTTAAAAATTTTTTCTTTATTTTTAAATTTTTTTTTAATTTTTAAAATTTTTTTTTAATTTTTTAAAAAAAATTAAAATTTCTTTTCTTTAATTATTTTTTCATTTTAAATTCTTTTTAATTTTTAAAAAGTAAAATTTTAAAATTTCTTTTCTTTAATTATTTTTTCATTTTAAATTTTTTTTTTTAATTTTTAAATTTTTTTAAATTTTTAATTTTTTTTTTAATTTTCTTATAATTTATTTTTTTAAATTTTTAAATTTTTTTTTAATTTTTTTAAAATTATTTTTAAAAATTTGTTTTAATTTTTTAATAAAATTTTTTAAAATTTTTTTTACTTTTTTATTTTTTTTTCTATATGTTTTAATTTTTTCATTTTTTCCCCTTTGTTATTAAATTTTTTAAAAAACTTTTTTTCATTTTTTAATTTTTTTTTTCATTTGTTTAATGTTTTTAAATTTTTTTTTATGTTTTTTGAAATTTTAAATTTTTTTTTTAATTTTTTAAAAATTTTTTTAAAAAAATTTTTCTTTATTTTTAAATTTTTTTTTAATTTTTAAAATTTTTTTTAATTTTAAATTTTTTTTTTATTTTTAAAAATTTTTTAATTTTTTTAAATTTTTAATTTTTTTTTTTAATTTTCTTATAATTTTTTTATTTTCTTTAAATTAAAAATTTTTTTTTTTTAATTTTTTTTAAATTTTTTCAAAAAAATTTGTTTTAAATTTTTAACAAAACTTTTTTAAAATTTTTTTATTTTTTTTTTAATTTTAAAATTTTTTTTTAAATTTTTAAACAGAACATTTTAAAATTTCTTTCCTTTAATTATTTTTTCATTTTAAATTTTTTTTTAATTTTTAAAAAAATTTTAATTTTTTTAAATTTTTTAATTTTTTTTAATTTTCTTATAATTTTTTTATTTTTTTTAAATTTTTTAAAATTTTAAAAAAATTTGTAAAAAATTTTGTTTTAATTTTTTAACAATTTTTTAAAAAATTTTTTAATTTTTTTTTAAATTTTTTAAAATTTTTTGAAATTTTAAAATTTTTTTATAAATTTTTAAAATTTTTTAAAATTACTTTTAAAATTTCTTTAAATGTTAAAAAAAATTGTTTTTTTAATTTTTATTAATTTTTTTAAAAAAATTTTTTGTTTTTTTAAAATATGTTATTTTTTTTATTTATTTTTTAATTTTTTTTAAATTTTTTGAAATTTTAAAATTTTTTTATAAATTTTTAAAATTTTTTAAAATTACTTTTAAAATTTTGTTAAATGTTAAAAAAAATTAATTTTTTTTAATTTTTTTAAAAAATTTTGTTTTAATTTTTAACAATTTTTTAAAAAATTTTGTTTTAATTTTTAACAATTTTTTAAAAAATTTTTTTTATTTATGTTTCTAAAACTTTTTTCTAAATTTTTTTCAATTTAAAAAATTTTTTTTTTATTTTTTAAAAATTTTTTTTTAAATTTTAAATTTTTTTTAAATTTTTAAACAGAAAATTTTAAAATTTCTTTTCTTGAATTATTTTTTCATTTTAAATTTTTTTTTAATTTTTAAAATTTTTTTTTAATTTTTTTAAATTTATAATTTTTTTTTAATTTTCTTATAATTTTTTTATATTTATTAAATTTTTAAAAAATTTTTTAAATTTTTTTAAATTTTTTTTTAAAAAATTTGTTTTAATTTTTTAACAAAATTTTTAAAATTTTTTTTTATTTTTTTTAATTTTTTTTTCTATATTTTTTAATTTTTTCATTTTTTTTCATTTTTTTTTAAATTTTTTAAAATACTTTTTTTCATTTTTTCATTTTTTTTTCATTTTTTTAATATTTTTAAAATTTTTTTAAGTTTTTTAAACGAAATTTTTTTTTAATTTTTAAAAAAAAAATTAAAATTTCTTTTCTTTAATTATTTTTTCATTTTAAAAATTTTTTTATTTTTAAAAATTTTTTAATTTTTTTAAATTTTTAATTTTTTTTTAATTTTCTTATAATTTTTTTATTTTCTTTAAATTTTAAAATTTTTTTTTTAATTTTTTTTTTAATTTTTTTAAAAAAATTTGTTTTAATTTTTAACAATTTTTTTAAAAAATTTTGTTTTAATTTTTAACAATTTTTTTTTAATTTTTTTTATTTATGTTTTTGTTACGTATGTGGATTTTTCCCCATACGCCGCTCTCAACCACTTTTCGAGCTCGCGTCTACGAAGGGAAAACGCCCTAAAAATCCTTTTGCTTATCACATACCACTAAGGGGGGTCATGATCTCGACCATCTGGATCACGACCATGGGAACGGGAGTGACACGACGACGACCCCGAAGAATTTCCTTATATGGAAATTTCAAATGCATCCCCACTCATTTTTGGGACTATATAAACCCTTTGGTTTCTACCCTCTGCGGTTAAAAGCAGTACAGTTACGCGTAGAGTAACGTTGTGTCACGCTCGTACCGAGTCGGTTGAATTCAGTAAGATCGAGCTAAAGTCTCTGTCGGAATCACAGTTGATCCCATAGAATCCGCGAGTTCGGTTTACATTCTATTAGACACTTTGTAATAGCCGCTCGTACGCCCCGCATCGCCAGTGCGTCAACACCGAGCAAATTAGTGGTAATTTTCACACATTTATTACACTATTTAATCGCGACATTCACATTTGTACCAACTAATCTTGAATACACGAATGGTGTTCACTTCTAAATCGAGTTGATTCGTTAAACCCATCTTTTACCCAGCGATCCTTATTAAACTTAGTAGCGCTCACCCACTGATACAACTTTACCGCTCGAGTTGTATCAAATAAAAATTAAGAGTTACGAGGCATTAATAACATTTCCCGCGACTCCCTGATCTAGCATCAGGTTAGTTAGCAACCTTTCATCCAAATAAAGGAATTTTACCAACCTAGTGGCTCCCCGATTTCGCATCGGGTTCGTCCACGTGTAACCCTCCTACGGCTCCCTGATTTCGCATCAGGTTCGTCCGTATCCTACAGCTCCCTGGTTTCGCACCAGGTTCGTCTGTAAGTCTACCAACCTCCGAACAGCTCCCTGGTTTCGCACCAGGTTCGTCTGTGAATAATCCAACCTCCTAACAGCTCCTCGACTTCGCGTCGAGTTCGTCTGTGAACATCATCCTAGTGACACCCCGATTTCGCATCGGGTTCGTTCACGACGTTTCACCCTCCTGCGGCTCCCTGATTTCAAATCAGGTTCGTCCGCGCTTGACTCCATTCCTAGAGGCTCCCTGATTTCGCATCAGGTTCGTCCTCGCCGTCAATAATCCAAGCGGCTCCCTGATTTCGCATCAGGTTCGTCCGCGCACCTTACTAACAAATTCGTTAACCTTATTCCTTGGGAAATACCCTTCTCGCCGGCCTCTCGCGTTGCCGCAGCCCCGGCTCGTAACAGAACTGGTGACAGCGGTGGGATGCTACTGCATTAGAATCGCCGTAAAATTTGGTTTTTAAATACGTTAAAATCGCTCGTAATTTATTATTGACAATATACTAGTTTTCGCTAGTCAAGTCACTTAAGAAAGTTTCAAAATGACAAGCACACAGGCTAACGTCTCTTCTAACGACATTATGAACCTGACAGTTTCAATTGCAAACTCAATGTCGCTTTTGACGCAACGGACATGTATACAGAACATTACTATGTCAATTCCAACCTTCGACGGTGAAAGTCCACCCTTGACGCGCTTTGCACAAAATGTGGAAGACGGGTTAACTTTGATTCCTGAGGGTACGGAAGCTGAGTATCTTGCGATAATTTTAACAAAACTGATCGGTCCGGCACGTAGGTGCACGTTAGAGCACAAATTCAACTCTGTTAAGACATTAGTCCAACATTTGAAAAAGAGATTCGCGCCGGGAAGAAGTTTGTCATACTTCCAAGTAGAAATCGCGAAATTACATATTCGTGAAGGAGAAAGTCTGCGACAATACGTCGACAGGACCAGTCATCTCGTTTATTGTGCGCGCGGAGCTATTCGGGAAAGATATCTGGATCATGCTGAAGACTTCGTCAAAGAAATGGAAAAGGACGTTAAAGAAAACTTCATCGATGGTTTACCAGATCGAATTTCCTGGAAAGTGTCGGCTCAAACTCAAGACATCAAAACACTTGAACAAGCTTACGACGCCGTGCTCCAGATAGACAGAAAATTAAGGAATCGGCGACAGTCGCCCCGTAATGATTCACCCTCCAGGTGGTCTCGTCGAGAACATTACGCTGAAGATTCTCGCCACAACGACCGTCAAGTGTCGTATCCACATTCTCCAAGTAGGTACGACGAAAACAGGGATCGGTCTACAAGAACATCTGGTTTTGAAGAGGAACGAGAAGGACGGACACGTACGACGGCCTGGACTTTGCGTCACCGGAGCCCCTCGAAATCCCCTTCTTATCGCTCCGACTCATCGTACGCAGATGATGGAGAAAAACATTATTCCATCTTAAAAAATCCCGATAAAAATCGCAAGCCGAGTTTATACTGCTGGCATTGCGGTACGACCGGACATGACGGAAAATCCTGTAGGAAACATCCGCGTAGTCCGAGATATCAACGAGACTCGCGAGATTCATCTGTCGAATCTAACAAGTCTTTAAACTTCGATCGCGCTCAACGTATAGGCGACACGATGAGCGGAAACAAAGAAGCTCGCCAAAGGACAGTCCGCTTCGAAGAGGAAACCTCGTCAAGGAAGCACCTGCCCCACGCATCAAAACCAAGGTTCCAGAACTGGAGTCAGGAACGGGAGAATTCTTAATTGATGGCGGAGCATCCGTAAATTTAGTAGTTATTACCGCCCTGGGAGAAAATGCTACGATAAACTCTCGGGAAGAAATTGAATTAACTGGAATTACAACTAATCCAATTCATACATTAGGAACAACAATTCTTCACATCCACGAAGCTCCCGCACTTTTCTATGTGGTAAAAGAGCTTGCAATAGAAGCAGACGGACTAATAGGAAGCCCATTTTTAAAACAGGAGGAGGCCGAAATTTCCTATTACCATGGGACTTTGGTATTAAAAAATAAACCTACCCGACCTCTACGTTTTTCAAATTATCAGGACATACCTCAAACTAACAAACTACCGACGTCTACCAAACATCGTATTGAACCTAGGACGTCGCAACAGATTGCTATAACAATAACAAACCCAAGGATTAGGGAAGGATATTTACCACGTATCAAGACCCTCGAACATCTGTACATAGGGGAAGCAGTTGTAAAGAACAGTGAAGGAAAGTGTTACGTTATGGCAACAAACACCAGCGATGAACCCCTAGACGTGGAGATAGAACCGCAAACATTGGAGCCGTTTGATATCTTCAGTTCATCAGATGAAGATTTTTACTCAGCTGCAGAACACCCGTTAAATTTTAAAACTAACGAAGATAAGAAACAGAAAATCTTGGAAACTCTAAACACCAAACATTTGAACAAGGAGGAACTAAATTTTGTTACAAATTTAGTTAAAGAATTTCCTGACCGATTTTATCTTCCTGGAGATAAACTAGGTAAGGCTTCCGACTTTAAACATTCAATTCATACATCTAACGATATTCCAATCAATACGAGACAATATCGCTATCCTCTCATTCATCAAAAGGAAATTCAAAAACAAATCAGCGCCTTATTATCAAATGGTATAATTACACCTTCTAAATCTCCATATAATTCACCTTTATGGATCGTACCAAAGAAAGAAGATGAAAATGGAGTAAAACGTTGGCGATTGGTGATAGATTTCCGCGGTCTCAACGAAATAACAATTTCTGATAAATATCCATTACCTCAAATCACCGAGATTTTAGATCGACTAGGAGGAGCTAAATATTTTTCAGTCTTTGATCTCGCTAGTGGATTTCATCAAATAGAGATGGATCCGAAAGATAAAGCAAAAACAGCATTCACTACTCCAAATGGACATTACGAATTCTCTCGAATGCCTTTCGGATTAAAGAATGCACCACCCACTTTTCAACGCCTCATGGATCAAGCACTCACTGGACTTCAAGGAACAGACCTCTTTGTCTACTTGGATGACATAGTGATCTATGCATCATCCTTACAGGAACATAATATTAAAGTCAAAAAGTTGCTAAATCGCCTTCGAGAACATGGATTAACCCTGCAGACCAACAAATGTCAATTCTTGCGAAAGGAAGTTGCATACCTTGGACACATTATTTCAAAGGAAGGAGTAAGACCCGATCCTAGGAAACTAAAAGCTGTTCAAGATTTTCCTACACCTACAACGCAGAAGAACATTCAACAATTCTTAGGACTTGTAGGATATTACCGAAGATTCGTACCTAATTTCACCACAAAGGCAAAACCTTTAATTAACCTATTAGGAAAAGGCATCAAATTCAAATGGACTGAAGAACAAGACCAAAGTTTTAAGCAATTACGTAACGAACTTTGTCAACAACCCATATTGCAATATCCAGATTTCAGTAAACCATTTATTGTAACAACAGATGCCTCCGATTACGCTATTGGAGCTGTACTTAGCCAAGGCGACATAGGAAGCGACCTGCCGATTGCCTACGCATCCCGCAGCCTAAATAAACCTGAGAAGAACTACTCAGCTACTGAAAAGGAATGTTTGGCCATGGTTTACGCCGTAAGATACTTCAGGCCTTATATCTATGGAACCCCATTCACCCTCGTTACAGATCACAGACCACTGTTATGGCTACACTCTGTCAAAGACCCCACTTCTAGACTAATGAAATGGAAACTCCGACTTTTGGAGTACGAGTACCAGGTTGTCCACAAATCCGGAAAGACGAATAAGAACGCAGACGCATTATCGCGCAACCCCTCTTCTGCCTGCCTACCACTTATTCCACGAGAACTCCAGGATCCTGACTTCAAAGTCCAGATACCGAAAACAGACGCTAACACCGAGACAATTGGGCACCGTATACGACAGCTACGTCGCGACAGGGAAAACCGACCTAAGTACCGGGAGACAAGTAGCAGTTCAGACGAGATAGAAGACACCGCACGTGGGAACGTTCAACATTCTCCAATTATACACAAGAACAGATCTTTCCCCAGCTTATCTCAAGAGGTAACCATGCCAGATGAACGCCAGGAAACCATAAACACTTTTTCGCCCGCAGCAAACTCCACTCAAATCGTTCCTTTAGATAAGGACCAGACCTTATTTGACGATCTGATATCCTTTGAGGAACCGGCCGAAAATACTGTAATAGAAAATGCAAGAAACATTCAACAAGATTTATTTGGTACACCACAAGTATCAACAGAAGTCATGGATGAACCTTTACAACCCTCAATAAACCAGCTACCTGCAGGAGCCACGACCGAAGTCAGTGTGGAACAACCACCTGACAGCAGGTCAACTCAATCAAGGGTTTTCGACCGCACGCTTGACCCTTACCCATTCTTCACTACCGACACCGAGAATTCAAATGACCTTGACAATCTGGAAGAGATCCCGCTAGACCAACCACATAAGATTATCATTTCTTCAAACACCTTTACCGCTGAAGAAGGACATTACGTACACTTCATTTCTGCCGATTGCAATTTAGTAAACCCAGTTGGAAAATTATTGCTGGACACCGAAATGATTAATAAACCGAATCTTTTAGCAGCTCAACCGAAAAAGGGACGGGTGATAACAACCGACAATGGATCATTTAAAACCTTTAGTATAATAGTCTCGGATAACTTCTTTGATAATATTAAAAGAGTAGACGTGCTTAACGGATTGAAAACTCTTCAACACACCCTGGATCAAAATCAGATTAAATCATTTCGAATTTCTGCCACGGGAGACCTTCACAAAATACCGTCCAATGAATTCGTCAAGATATTAGAAGAGGTTTTCATAGGAACCTGCCTACAGATTACTTTATGCAACTGTATCATCACTACACCATCCGAAGAGGACAGACAGCACATCATTTGCGAAGCTCACGACAGTTTAATTGGAGGACACAAAGGAGTAACGAAGACCTACAAACGCATCCGATCAAAATTCTATTGGCCACAAATGCGCAACGACATTCAAGACTACATCCGAAGATGTCAAAGTTGTCATGAGCAGAAATTAGTTCGAGCGAAAACTCGTCAGCCGATGTTGATCACCGACACACCTATAGGAGCCTTCGACAAAATTTCCTTGGATACAGTGGGACCTTTACCAATTACACCCAGCGGGAACAGACATATTCTCACTATTCAAGATAATCTAACGAAATATTGCGTAGCTGTAGCAATACCTAATATTCGAGCTGCTACAATTGCAGATGCGTTCGCTAGACATTTCATCGCAATCTACGGTACACCCCGCGCAATATTAACAGACAAAGGAACTAGCTTCATCGGAACACTTATGACAAATTTATCCGAAATATTTAAAATCAAACAAATCACAACCTCGGGATATAGACCACAAACCAACGGATCTTTAGAACGAAGTCACATTGTACTCACCGAATATCTCAAGCATTACATGGATAATTACGAAGACTGGGATTTACTAATACCGTTTGCAATGTTCTCTTATAACACATCCGTTCACGAAGCAACGAATTTCACCCCATACGAATTAATCTTTGGAAAACCAGCTCGAGAACCAAGTTCTTTCCCAACTGGCGAAAAATTAAAGTCGTTTGGAGACTACTTAATAGAATTAATAACACACATGACTAATATTCGTAATATAGCTTCCGCTAACCTAAACAAAGCAAAAATTCGTTCGAAAAATTATTACGATGCTCACGCTCGACCGGCTACCCGGACAACCTCCACTAGACGTCGTTGACCACTGGCTGGAGCTGGGCTACGTGATACCCAGCGACGACTAAACTTTTACACCCCGCAACACCTAGCGATAAGTACACATTACATTACACTACACCCGACAATTCTTTCTCACACTCTTGTTTACAAAAGGATTTGTGGGGCGTTTTTCCTTCTTTTGAAAAGCATCGCGAGAATCGCGATGTTTTGTCTACGGGGGGAGATGTTACGTATGTGGATTTTTCCCCATACGCCGCTCTCAACCACTTTTCGAGCTCGCGTCTACGAAGGGAAAACGCCCTAAAAATCCTTTTGCTTATCACATACCACTAAGGGGGGTCATGATCTCGACCATCTGGATCACGACCATGGGAACGGGAGTGACACGACGACGACCCCGAAGAATTTCCTTATATGGAAATTTCAAATGCATCCCCACTCATTTTTGGGACTATATAAACCCTTTGGTTTCTACCCTCTGCGGTTAAAAGCAGTACAGTTACGCGTAGAGTAACGTTGTGTCACGCTCGTACCGAGTCGGTTGAATTCAGTAAGATCGAGCTAAAGTCTCTGTCGGAATCACAGTTGACCCCATAGAATCCGCGAGTTCGGTTTACATTCTATTGGACACTTTGTAATAGCCGCTCGTACGCCCCGCATCGCCAGTGCGTCAACACCGAGCAAATTAGTGGTAATTTTCACACATTTATTACACTATTTAATCGCGACATTCACATTTGTACCAACTAATCTTGAATACACGAATGGTGTTCACTTCTAAATCGAGTTGATTCGTTAAACCCATCTTTTACCCAGCGATCCTTATTAAACTTAGTAGCGCTCACCCACTGATACAACTTTACCGCTCGAGTTGTATCAAATAAAAATTAAGAGTTACGAGGCATTAATAACATTTCCCGCGACTCCCTGATCTAGCATCAGGTTAGTTAGCAACCTTTCATCCAAATAAAGGAATTTTACCAACCTAGTGGCTCCCCGATTTCGCATCGGGTTCGTCCACGTGTAACCCCTCCTACGGCTCCCTGATTTCGCATCAGGTTCGTCCGTATCCTACAGCTCCCTGGTTTCGCACCAGGTTCGTCTGTAAGTCTACCAACCTCCGAACAGCTCCCTGGTTTCGCACCAGGTTCGTCTGTGAATAATCCAACCTCCTAACAGCTCCTCGACTTCGCGTCGAGTTCGTCTGTGAACATCATCCTAGTGACACCCCGATTTCGCATCGGGTTCGTTCACGACGTTTCACCCTCCTGCGGCTCCCTGATTTCAAATCAGGTTCGTCCGCGCTTGACTCCATTCCTAGAGGCTCCCTGATTTCGCATCAGGTTCGTCCTCGCCGTCAATAATCCAAGCGGCTCCCTGATTTCGCATCAGGTTCGTCCGCGCACCTTACTAACAAATTCGTTAACCATATTCCTTGGGAAATACCCTTCTCGCCGGCCTCTCGCGTTGCCGCAGCCCCGGCTCGTAACAATTGAATCCGATATTAGATAAAAATTTGAAAAAATTAAAAAAAATTAAAAACATTTTTGAAATAAAAAATAATACTTTTAAAAAAATTAAAAAAAAATTTAGAAAAATTTTCAAAAATTAAAAAAAAATAAAAAAAAATTTAAAAATTAAAAAAAAATTTTAAATAAAAAAAATTTAAAAATTAAAAAAAAAATTTTTAAAATTAAGAAAAAATTTAAAGTTATAAAAAATTTAAAAATTAAAAAAAAATTAAATTAAAAAAATTAAAAGAATATAAATAATTTTAAAAAAAAATTAAAAATTAAAGAAAATTTAAAAATTAAAAAAATTAAAAAAATTAAAAAATTTAAAAAAATTAAAAAAATTAAAAAAATTAAAAAATATAAATAATTTTTTTAATTTTGTTAAAAAATTGAAACAAATTTAAAAAAAATTTTTTAATTTTTTAAAAAATTTAACTAAAAATAAAGCAAAGAAATTTTTTAAAAAAATTTTAAAAAATTTAAAAAAATTAAAAAAAAAATTTTAAAAAAATTTTAAAATTGAAAAAAATTATAAGAAAATTTAAAAAAAAATTTAAAAAATTAAAATAAAAGGAAAAAAATTAAAAAACATTTTTTGAAATAAAAAAATTATAATTTTTAAAAAAAATAAAAAAAAATTTAAAAATTAAAAAAAATATAAGAAAATTTAAGAAAAATTTAAAAATTTGAAAAAATTAAAAAAAATTAAAAACATTTTTGAAATAAAAAAATAATACTTTTAAAAAATTTTAAAAAAATTTAGAAAAATTTTCAAAAATTAAAAAAAAATAAAAAAATTTAAAAATTAAAAAAAAATTTAAAAATTAAAAAAAAATTTTAAAGTTAAAAAAATTTAAAAATTAAAAAAAATTAAATTTAAAAAATTAAAAGAATATAAATAATTTTTTAAAAAAAAATTAAAAATTAAAAAAAAATAAAATAAAAATTTAAAAAAAAAATGTTAAAAAAAATTTTTAAAAATTTTTAAAAATTAAAAAAATATAAGAAAATTTAAGAAAAATTTAAAAATTTGAAAAAATTAAAAAAAATTAAAAACATTTTTGAAATAAAAAAATAATACTTTTCAAAAATTTTAAAAAAATTTAGAAAAATTTTCAAAAATTAAAAAAAAATAAAAAAAATTTTAAAAATTAAAAAAAAATTTTAAAAAATAAAAAAAAATTTAAAAATTAAAAAAAAATTAAATTAAAAAAAATTAAAAGAATATAAATAATTTAAAAAAAAATTTAAAAATTAAAAAAAATTAAACTAAAAATTTAAAAAAAAAATTTAAAAAAAAAATTTTTAAAAATTTTAAAAAATTTTTAAAAATTAAAAAAAATATAAGAAAATTTAAGAAAAATTTAAAAATTAAAAAAAATTTTAAAAATTAAAAAAAATATATAAGAAAATTTAAAAAAATTTAAAAATTTGAAAAAATTAAAAAAAAATTAAAAACATTTTTGAAATAAAAAAATAATACTTTTAAAAAAATTAAAAAAAAAATTTAGAAAAATTTTCAAAAATTAAAAAAAAATAAAATAATTTTTTTTTAAAATTTTAAAAATTAAAAAACATTTTTTGAAATAAAAAATAATACTTTTAAATAAATTAAAAAAAAAATTTAGAAAAATTTCAAAGATTAAAAAAAAACAAAAAAAAATTTAAAAATTTAAAAAAATATAAGAAAATTTAAGAAAAATTTAAAAATTTGAAAAAACTAAAAAAAATTAAAAACATTTTTGAAATAAAAAAATAATACTTTTAAAAAATTTTATAAAAAATTTAGAAAAATTTTCAAAAATTAAAAAAAAATAAAAAAATTTAAAAATTAAAAAAAAATTTAAAAATTAAAAAAAAATTTAAAAATTAAAAAAAAAATTAAAAATTAAAAAAAAAATTTAAAGTTAAAAAAAAATTTAAAAATTAAAAAAAAACTTTAAAAATTAAAAAAAAATTAAAATAAAAATTTAAAAAAAAAATGTTAAAAAAATTTTTTAAAAATTTTTAAAAATTAAAAAAAATATAAGAAAATTTAAGAAAAATTTAAAAATTTGAAAAATTAAAAAAAATTAAAAACATTTTTGAAATAAAAAAATAATACTTTTAAAAAAATTTTAAAAAAATTTAGAAAAATTTTCAAAAATTAAAAAAAAATAAAAAAAAATTTTAAAAATTAAAAAAAAATTTAAAAAATAAAAAAAAATTTAAAAATTAAAAAAAAATTAAATTAAAAAAATTAAAAGAATATAAATAATTTTAAAAAAAATTTAAAAATTAAAAAAAATTAAACTAAAAATTTTAAAAAAAATTTAAAAAAAAAATTTTTAAAAATTTTAAAAAATTTTTAAAAATTAAAAAAAATATAAGAAAATTTAAGAAAAATTTAAAAATTAAAAAAAATTTTAAAAATTAAAAAAAATATATAAGAAAATTTAAAAAAATTTAAAATTTTGAAAAAATTAAAAAAAAATTAAAAACATTTTTGAAATAAAAAAATAATACTTTTAAAAAAATTAAAAAAAAATTTAGAAAAATTTTCAAAAATTAAAAAAAAATAAAATAAATTTTTTTTAAAATTTTAAAAATTAAAAAACATTTTTTGAAATAAAAAATAATACTTTTAAATAAATTAAAAAAAAAATTTAGAAAAATTTTCAAAGATTAAAAAAAAACAAAAAAAAATTTAAAAATTAAAAAAATATAAGAAAATTTAAGAAAAATTTAAAAATTTGAAAAAATTAAAAAAAATTAAAAACATTTTTGAAATAAAAAAATAATACTTTTAAAAAATTTTAAAAAAATTTAGAAAAATTTTCAAAAATTAAAAAAAAATAAAAAAATTTAAAAATTAAAAAAAAATTTAAAAATTAAAAAAAAATTTAAAAATTAAAAAAAAATTTTAAAGTTAAAAAAATTTAAAAATTAAAAAAAATTAAATTTAAAAAATTAAAAGAATATAAATAATTTTTTAAAAAAAAAATTAAAAATTAAAAAAAAAATAAAATAAAAATTTAAAAAAAAAATGTTAAAAAAATTTTTTAAAAATTTTTAAAAATTAAAAAAAAATATAAGAAAATTTAAGAAAAATTTAAAAATTTGAAAAAATTAAAAAAAATTAAAAACATTTTTGAAATAAAAAAATAATACTTTTAAAAAATTTTAAAAAAATTTAGAAAAATTTTCAAAAATTAAAAAAAAATAAAAAAGAATTTTAAAAATTAAAAAAAAATTTTAAAAATTAAAAAAAAATTAAAAATTAAAAAAAAAATTAAAAATTAAAAAAAAAATTTAAAGTTAAAAAAAAATTAAAAATTAAAAAAAAACTTTAAAAATTAAAAAAAAAATTTTAAAGTTAAAAAAATTTAAAAATTAAAAAAAAATTAAAATAAAAATTTAAAAAAAAAATGTTAAAAAAAAATTTTTTAAAATTTTTAAAAATATTTAAAAATTAAAAAAAATTTTAAAAATTTAAAAAAATATATAAGAAAATTTAAAAAAAATTTAAAAATTTGAAAAAATTAAAAAAAAATAAAAACATTTTTGAAATAAAAAAATAATACTTTTAAAAAATTTTAAAAAAATTTAGAAAAATTTTCAAAAATTAAAAAAAAATAAAAAAATTTAAAAATTAAAAAAAAATTTAAAAATTAAAAAAAAATTTTAAAGTTAAAAAAATTTAAAAATTAAAAAAAATTAAATTTAAAAAATTAAAAGAATATAAATAATTTTTTAAAAAAAAATTAAAAATTAAAAAAAAATTAAAATAAAAATTTAAAAAAAAAATGTTAAAAAAAATTTTTTTAAATTTTTAAAAATTAAAAAAAATATAAGAAAATTTAAGAAAAATTTAAAAATTTGAAAAAATTAAAAAAAATTAAAAACATTTTTGAAATAAAAAAATAATACTTTTAAAAAAATTTTAAAAAAATTTAGAAAAATTTTCAAAAATTAAAAAAAAATAAAAAAATTTAAAAATTAAAAAAAAATTTAAAAATTAAAAAAAAATTTAAAAATTAAAAAAAAATTTTAAAAATTAAAAAAAAAAATTTTAAATTTTAAAAAATTTTTAAAAATTAAAAAAAAATTTAAAAATTAAGAAAAAATATAAGAAAATTTAAGAAAAATTTAAAAATTTGAAAAAAATTAAAAAAAATTAAAAACATTTTTGAAATAAAAAAATAATACTTTTAAAAATTTTTTTAAAAAATTTAGAAAAATTTTCAAAAATTAAAAAAAAATAAAAAAAATTTTAAAAATTAAAAAAAAATTAAAAAATTTTAAAAAAAAATTAAAAATTAAAGAAAATTTTAAAAATTAAAAAAATTAAAAAAATTAAAAAATTTAAAAAAATTAAAAAAATTAAAAAATATAAATAATTTTTTTAATTTTGTTAAAAAATTGAAACAAATTTAAAAAAAAATTTTTAATTTTTTAAAAAATTTAACTAAAAATAAAGCAAAGAAATTTTTTAAAAAAATTTTAAAAAATTTAAAAAAATTAAAAAAAAAATTTAAAAAAAATTTTAAAATTGAAAAAAATTATAAGAAAATTTAAAAAAAAATTTAAAAAATTAAAATAAAAGGAAAAAAATTAAAAAACATTTTTTGAAATAAAAAAATTATAATTTTTAAAAAAAATAAAAAAAAATTTAAAAATTAAAAAAAATATAAGAAAATTTAAGAAAAATTTAAAAATTTGAAAAAATTAAAAAAAATTAAAAACATTTTTGAAATAAAAAAATAATACTTTTAAAAAATTTTTTAAAAAATTTAGAAAAATTTTCAAAAATTAAAAAAAAATAAAAAAAAATTTTAAAAATTAAAAAAAAAATTTTAAAAATTAAAAAAAAATTAAAAATTAAAAAAAAATTTAAAAATTAAAAAAAAAATTTAAAAATTAGAAAAAACTTTAAAATTAAAAAAAAAAATTTTAAAGTTAAAAAAATTTAAAAATTAAAAAAAAATTAAAATAAAAATTTAAAAAAAAAATGTTAAAAAAAATTTTAGAAAATTTTTAAAAATTAAAAAATATATAAGAAAATTTAAGAAAAATTTAAAAATTTGAAAAAATTAAAAAAGATTAAAACATTTTTGAAATAAAAAATAATACTTTTAAAAAAATTAAAAAAAAAATTTAGAAAAATTTTCAAAAATTAAAAAAAAAATAAAAAAATTTAAAAATTAAAAAAAATTTAAAAATTAAAAAAAAAATTAAAAATTAAAAAAAAATTTTAAAGTTAAAAAAATTTAAAAATTAAAAAAAATTTTAATTAAAAAAATTAAAAGAATATAAATAATTTTTTAAAAAAAATTAAAAATTAAAAAAAATTAAAATAAAAATTTAAAAAAAAAATGTTAAAAAAAAATTTTTAAAAATTAAAAAAAATTTTAAAAATTAAAAAAAAATATATGAAAATTTAAGAAAAATTTAAAAATTTGAAAAAATTAAAAAAAATTAAAAACATTTTTGAAATAAAAAATAATACTTTTAAAAAAATTAAAAAAAATTTAGAAAAATTTTCAAAAATTAAAAAAAAATAAAAAAAAAATTTAAAAATTAAAAAAAAAATTTTAAATAAAAAAAATTTAAAAATTAAAAAAAAAATTTTTAAAATTAAGAAAAAATTTAAAGTTATAAAAAATTTAAAAATTAAAAAAAAATTAAATTAAAAAAATTAAAAGAATATAAATAATTTTAAAAAAAAATTAAAAATTAAAGAAAATTTTAAAAATTAAAAAAATTAAAAAAATTAAAAAATTTAAAAAAATTAAAAAAATTAAAAAAATTAAAAAATATAAATAATTTTTTTAATTTTGTTAAAAAATTGAAACAAATTTAAAAAAAAATTTTTAATTTTTTAAAAAATTTAACTAAAAAT
>NW_027486273.1:0-24571 GCF_050908995.1 Andrena cerasifolii
AGGAGAAAATGAAGTGGAAAGAGGTATACTAAATTTCAGCTTCAAAGGCATCGCCTTAAAGTTGCAATTAAGAGGCGCAGGCCTTTCAAGAGGCTTTCGAAAATTCTGCGTCTCTTCGTGAAACAGTCACTGTCTCGAAACACCTGCGCCACTTCTCGTTCCTTCGTTTGCTGTCCGGAGACGTTATATTGTTCCATCTCTTTCGACGGCATGTTCTCCTGTTACAAAGCTCAATTTTGTGTATTCTCGATATTTTAGCCAGATTTTGGCCAATATATCAGGAGAACATGAAGTGGATAGAGGTATACTAAATTTCAGCTTCAAAGGCATCGCCTTAAATTTGCAATTAAGAGGCGCAGGCCTTTCAAGAGGCGTTCGAAAATTCTGCGTCTCTTCGTGAAACAGTCACTGTCTCGAAACATCTGCGCCACTTCTCGCTTTTTGATTTGCTCTCCGGAGACGTTACTTTGTGCCATCTCTTTCGACGGCATGTTCTCCTGTTACAAAGCCCAATTTTGTGTATTCTCGAAATTTTCGCCAGATTTTCGCCAATAAATGAGGAGAAAATGAAGTGGAAAGAGGTATACTAAATTTCAGCTTCAAAGGCATCGCCTTAAAGTTGCAAATAAGAGGCGCAGGCCTTTCAAGAGGTGTTCGAAAATTCTGCGTCTCTTCGTTAATCAGCCACTGTCTCGAAACATCTGCGCCACATCTCGCTCTTTGATTTGCTCTCCGGAGACGTTACTTTGTGCCATCTCTTTCGACGGCATGTTCTCCTGTTACAAAGCCCAATTTTATGCATTCTGAAAATTTTCGCTAGATTTTGGCCAATATATCAGGAGAAAATGAAGTGGAAAGAGGTATACTAAATTTCAGCTTCAAAGGCATCGCCTTAAAGTTGCAAATAAGAGGCGCAGGCCTTTCAAGAGGTGTTAGAAAATTCTGCGTCTCTTCGTTAATCAGCCACTGTCTCGAAACATCTGCGCCACATCTCGCTCTTTGATTTGCTCTCCGGAGACGTTACTTTGTGCCATCTCTTTCGACGGCATGTTCTCCTGTTACAAAGCCCAATTTTATGCATTCTGAAAATTTTCGCTAGATTTTGGCCAATATATCAGGAGAACATGAAGTGGAAAGAGGTATACTAAATTTCAGCTTCAAAGGCATCGCCTTAAAGTTGCAATTAAGAGGCGCAGGCCTTTCAAGAGGCTTTCGAAAATTCTGCGTCTCTTCGTGAAACAGTCACTGTCTCGAAACACCTGCGCCACTTCTCGCTCCTTCGTTTGCTGTCCGGAGACGTTATATTGTTCCATCTCTTTCGACGGCATGTTATCCTGTTATAAAGTTCAATTTTGTGTATTCTCGACATTTTCGCCAGATTTTGGCCAATATATCAGGAGAAAATGAAGTGGAAAGAGGTATACTAAATTTCAGCTTCAAAGGCATCGCCTTAAAGTTGCAATTAAGAGGCGCAGGCCTTTCAAGAGGCTTTCGAAAATTCTGCGTCTCTTCGTGAAACAGTCACTGTCTCGAAACACCTGCGCCACTTCTCGTTCCTTCGTTTGCTGTCCGGAGACGTTATATTGTTCCATCTCTTTCGACGGCATGTTCTCCTGTTACAAAGCTCAATTTTGTGTATTCTCGATATTTTAGCCAGATTTTGGCCAATATATCAGGAGAAAATGAAGTGGAAAGAGGTATACTAAATTTCAGCTTCAAAGGCATCGCCTTAAAGTTGCAAATAAGAGGCGCAGGCCTTTCTAGAGTCGTTCGAAAATTCTGCGTTTCTTCGTTAAACAGTCACTGTCTCGAAACATCTGCGCCACATCTCGCTCTTTGATTTGCTCTCCGGAGTCGTTACTTTGTGACATCTCTTTCGACGGCATGTTCTTCTGTTACAAAGCCCAATTTTGTGCATTCTGAAAATTTTCGCCAGATTTTGGCCAATATATCAGGAGAACATGAAGTGGATAGAGGTATACTAAATTTCAGCTTCAAAGGCATCGCCTTAAATTTGCAATTAAGAGGCGCAGGCCTTTCAAGAGGCGTTCGAAAATTCTGCGTCTCTTCGTGAAACAGTCACTGTCTCGAAACATCTGCGCCACTTCTCGCTTTTTGATTTGCTCTCCGGAGACGTTACTTTGTGCCATCTCTTTCGACGGCATGTTCTCCTGTTACAAAGCCCAATTTTGTGTATTCTCGAAATTTTCGCCAGATTTTCGCCAATAAATCAGGAGAAAATGAAGTGGAAAGAGGTATACTAAATTTCAGCTTCAAAGGCATCGCCTTAAAGTTGCAAATAAGAGGCGCTGGCCTTTCAAGAGGTGTTCGAAAATTCTGCGTCTCTTCGTTAATCAGCCACTGTCTCGAAGCATCTGCGCCACATCTCGCTCTTTGATTTGCTCTCCGGAGACGTTACTTTGTGCCATCTCTTTCGACGGCATGTTCTCCTGTTACAAAGCCCAATTTTGTGCATTCGGAAAATTTTCGCCAGATTTTGGCCAATATATCAGGAGAACATGAAGTGGAAAGAGGTATACTAAATTTCAGCTTCAAAGGCATCGCCTTAAAGTTGCAATTAAGAGGCGCAGGCCTTTCAGGAGGCGTTCGAAAATTCTGCGTCTCTTCGTTAAACAGTCACGGTCTCGAAACACTTGCGCCACTTCTCGCTCTTTGATTTGCTCTCCGGAGACGTTACTTTGTGCCATCTCTTTCGACGGCATGTTCTCCTGTTACAAAGCCCAATTTTGTGTATTCTCGAAATTTTCGCCAGATTTTCGCCAATAAATCAGGAGAAAATGAAGTGGAAAGAGGTATACTAAATTTCAGCTTCAAAGGCATCGCCTTAAAGTTGCAAATAAGAGGCGCAGGCCTTTCAAGAGGAGTTCGAAAATTCTACGTCTCTTCGTTAATCAGCCACTGTCTCGAAACATCTGCGCCACATCTCGCTCTTTGATTTGCTCTCCGGAGACGTTACTTTGTGCCATCTCTTTCGACGGCATGTTATCCTGTTATAAAGTTCAATTTTGTGTATTCTCGACATTTTCGCCAGATTTTGGTCAATATATCAGGAGAAAATGAAGTGGAAAGAGGTATACTAAATTTCAGCTTCAAATGCATCGCCTTAAAGTTGCAAATAAGAGGCGCAGGCCTTTCAAGAGTCGTTCGAAAATTCTGCGTTTCTTCGTTAAACAGTCACTGTCTCGAAACGTCTGCGCCACTTCTCGCTCTTTGATTTGTTCTCCGGAGACGTTACTTTGTGCCATCTCTAACGACGGCATGTTCTCCTGTTACAAAGCCCAATTTTGTGCATTCGGAAAATTTTCGCCAGATTTTGGCCAATATATCAGGAGAACATGAAGTGGAACGGGGTATACTAAACTACAGCTTCAAAGGCATCGCTTAAAAGTATCAAATCAGAGGCGCAGGCCTTTCAAGAGGCGTTCGAAAATTGTGCGACTCTTCGTTAAACAGTCACTGTCTCGAAACATCTGCGCCACTTCTCGCTCTTTGCTTTGCTCTCCGGAGACATTACTTTGTTCCATCTCTTTCGACGGCATGTTCTCCTGTTACAAAGCCCAATTTTGTGTATTCTCGAAATTTTTGCCAGATTTTGGCCAATAAATCAGGAGAAAATGAAGTGGAAAGAGGTATACTAAATTTCAGCTTCAAAGGCATCGCTTAAAAGTATCAAATAAGAGGCGCAGTCCTTTCAAGAGGCGTTCGAAAATTCTGCATCTCTTCGTTAAACAGTCACTGTCTCGAAACACCTGCGCCACTTCTCGCTCCTTGATTTGCTCTCCGGAGACGTTACTTTGTTCCATCTCTTTCGACGGCATGTTCTCCTGTTACAAAGCTCAATTTTGTGTATTCTCGATATTTTAGCCAGATTTTGGCCAATATATCAGGAGAAAATGAAGTGGAAAGAGGTATACTAAATTTCAGCTTCAAAGGCATCGCCTTAAAGTTGCAATTAAGAGGCGCAGGCCTTTCAGGAGGCGTTCGAAAATTCTGCGTCTCTTCGTTAAACAGTCACGGTCTCGAAACACTTGCGCCACATCTCGCTCTTTGATTTGCTCTCCGGAGACGTTACTTTGTGCCATCTCTTTCGACGGCATGTTCTCCTGTTACAAAGCCCAATTTTATGCATTCTGAAAATTTTCGCTAGATTTTGGCCAATATATCAGGAGAAAATGAAGTGGAAAGAGGTATACTAAATTTCAGCTTCAAAGGCATCGCCTTAAAGTTGCAAATAAGAGGCGCAGGCCTTTCAAGAGGTGTTAGAAAATTCTGCGTCTCTTCGTTAATCAGCCACTGTCTCGAAACATCTGCGCCACATCTCGCTCTTTGATTTGCTCTCCGGAGACGTTACTTTGTGCCATCTCTTTCGACGGCATGTTCTCCTGTTACAAAGCCCAATTTTGTGTATTCTCGAAATTTTCGCCAGATTTTCGCCAATAAATCAGGAGAAAATGAAGTGGAAAGAGGTATACTAAATTTCAGCTTCAAAGGCATCGCCTTAAAGTTGCAAATAAGAGGCGCTGGCCTTTCAAGAGGTGTTCGAAAATTCTGCGTCTCTTCGTTAATCAGCCACTGTCTCGAAGCATCTGCGCCACATCTCGCTCTTTGATTTGCTCTCCGGAGACGTTACTTTGTGCCATCTCTTTCGACGGCATGTTCTCCTGTTACAAAGCCCAATTTTGTGCATTCGGAAAATTTTCGCCAGATTTTGGCCAATATATCAGGAGAACATGAAGTGGAAAGAGGTATACTAAATTTCAGCTTCAAAGGCATCGCCTTAAAGTTGCAATTAAGAGGCGCAGGCCTTTCAGGAGGCGTTCGAAAATTCTGCGTCTCTTCGTTAAACAGTCACGGTCTCGAAACACTTGCGCCACTTCTCGCTCTTTGATTTGCTCTCCGGAGACGTTACTTTGTGCCATCTCTTTCGACGGCATGTTCTCCTGTTACAAAGCCCAATTTTGTGTATTCTCGAAATTTTCGCCAGATTTTCGCCAATAAATCAGGAGAAAATGAAGTGGAAAGAGGTATACTAAATTTCAGCTTCAAAGGCATCGCCTTAAAGTTGCAAATAAGAGGCGCAGGCCTTTCAAGAGGAGTTCGAAAATTCTACGTCTCTTCGTTAATCAGCCACTGTCTCGAAACATCTGCGCCACATCTCGCTCTTTGATTTGCTCTCCGGAGACGTTACTTTGTGCCATCTCTTTCGACGGCATGTTATCCTGTTATAAAGTTCAATTTTGTGTATTCTCGACATTTTCGCCAGATTTTGGCCAATATATCAGGAGAAAATGAAGTGGAAAGAGGTATACTAAATTTCAGCTTCAAATGCATCGCCTTAAAGTTGCAAATAAGAGGCGCAGGCCTTTCAAGAGTCGTTCGAAAATTCTGCGTTTCTTCGTTAAACAGTCACTGTCTCGAAACGTCTGCGCCACTTCTCGCTCTTTGATTTGTTCTCCGGAGACGTTACTTTGTGCCATCTCTAACGACGGCATGTTCTCCTGTTACAAAGCCCAATTTTGTGCATTCGGAAAATTTTCGCCAGATTTTGGCCAATATATCAGGAGAACATGAAGTGGAACGGGGTATACTAAACTACAGCTTCAAAGGCATCGCTTAAAAGTATCAAATCAGAGGCGCAGGCCTTTCAAGAGGCGTTCGAAAATTGTGCGACTCTTCGTTAAACAGTCACTGTCTCGAAACATCTGCGCCACTTCTCGCTCTTTGCTTTGCTCTCCGGAGACATTACTTTGTTCCATCTCTTTCGACGGCATGTTCTCCTGTTACAAAGCCCAATTTTGTGTATTCTCGAAATTTTTGCCAGATTTTGGCCAATAAATCAGGAGAAAATGAAGTGGAAAGAGGTATACTAAATTTCAGCTTCAAAGGCATCGCTTAAAAGTATCAAATAAGAGGCGCAGTCCTTTCAAGAGGCGTTCGAAAATTCTGCATCTCTTCGTTAAACAGTCACTGTCTCGAAACACCTGCGCCACTTCTCGCTCCTTGATTTGCTCTCCGGAGACGTTACTTTGTTCCATCTCTTTCGACGGCATGTTCTCCTGTTACAAAGCTCAATTTTGTGTATTCTCGATATTTTAGCCAGATTTTGGCCAATATATCAGGAGAAAATGAAGTGGAAAGAGGTATACTAAATTTCAGCTTCAAAGGCATCGCCTTAAAGTTGCAATTAAGAGGCGCAGGCCTTTCAGGAGGCGTTCGAAAATTCTGCGTCTCTTCGTTAAACAGTCACGGTCTCGAAACACTTGCGCCACATCTCGCTCTTTGATTTGCTCTCCGGAGACGTTACTTTGTGCCATCTCTTTCGACGGCATGTTCTCCTGTTACAAAGCCCAATTTTATGCATTCTGAAAATTTTCGCTAGATTTTGGCCAATATATCAGGAGAAAATGAAGTGGAAAGAGGTATACTAAATTTCAGCTTCAAAGGCATCGCCTTAAAGTTGCAAATAAGAGGCGCAGGCCTTTCAAGAGGTGTTAGAAAATTCTGCGTCTCTTCGTTAATCAGCCACTGTCTCGAAACATCTGCGCCACATCTCGCTCTTTGATTTGCTCTCCGGAGACGTTACTTTGTGCCATCTCTTTCGACGGCATGTTCTCCTGTTACAAAGCCCAATTTTATGCATTCTGAAAATTTTCGCTAGATTTTGGCCAATATATCAGGAGAACATGAAGTGGAAAGAGGTATACTAAATTTCAGCTTCAAAGGCATCGCCTTAAAGTTGCAATTAAGAGGCGCAGGCCTTTCAAGAGGCTTTCGAAAATTCTGCGTCTCTTCGTGAAACAGTCACTGTCTCGAAACACCTGCGCCACTTCTCGCTCCTTCGTTTGCTGTCCGGAGACGTTATATTGTTCCATCTCTTTCGACGGCATGTTCTCCTGTTACAAAGCTCAATTTTGTGTATTCTCGATATTTTAGCCAGATTTTGGCCAATATATCAGGAGAAAATGAAGTGGAAAGAGGTATACTAAATTTCAGCTTCAAAGGCATCGCCTTAAAGTTGCAATTAAGAGGCGCAGGCCTTTCAGGAGGCGTTCGAAAATTCTGCGTCTCTTCGTTAAACAGTCACGGTCTCGAAACACTTGCGCCACTTCTCGCTCTTTGATTTGCTCTCCGGAGACGTTACTTTGTGCCATCTCTTTCGACGGCATGTTCTCCTGTTACAAAGCCCAATTCTGTGCATTCTGAAAATTTTCGCCAGATTTTGGCCAATATATCAGGAGAAAATGAAGTGGAAAGAGGTATACTAAATTTCAGCTTCAAAGGCATCGCCTTAAATTTGCAATTAAGAGGCGCAGGCCTTTCAAGAGGCGTTCGAAAATTCTGCGTCTCTTCGTGAAACAGTCACTGTCTCGAAACATCTGCGCCACATCTCGCTCTTTGATTTGCTCTCCGGAGTCGTTACTTTGTGACATCTCTTTCGACGGCATGTTCTTCTGTTACAAAGCCCAATTTTGTGCATTCTGAAAATTTTCGCCAGATTTTGGCCAATATATCAGGAGAACATGAAGTGGATAGAGGTATACTAAATTTCAGCTTCAAAGGCATCGCCTTAAATTTGCAATTAAGAGGCGCAGGCCTTTCAAGAGGCGTTCGAAAATTCTGCGTCTCTTCGTGAAACAGTCACTGTCTCGAAACATCTGCGCCACATCTCGCTCTTTGATTTGCTCTCCGGAGACGTTACTTTGTGCCATCTCTTTCGACGGCATGTTCTCCTGTTACAAAGCCCAATTTTATGCATTCTGAAAATTTTCGCTAGATTTTGGCCAATATATCAGGAGAAAATGAAGTGGAAAGAGGTATACTAAATTTCAGCTTCAAAGGCATCGCCTTAAAGTTGCAAATAAGAGGCGCAGGCCTTTCAAGAGGTGTTAGAAAATTCTGCGTCTCTTCGTTAATCAGCCACTGTCTCGAAACATCTGCGCCACATCTCGCTCTTTGATTTGCTCTCCGGAGACGTTACTTTGTGCCATCTCTTTCGACGGCATGTTCTCCTGTTACAAAGCCCAATTTTATGCATTCTGAAAATTTTCGCTAGATTTTGGCCAATATATCAGGAGAACATGAAGTGGAAAGAGGTATACTAAATTTCAGCTTCAAAGGCATCGCCTTAAAGTTGCAATTAAGAGGCGCAGGCCTTTCAAGAGGCTTTCGAAAATTCTGCGTCTCTTCGTGAAACAGTCACTGTCTCGAAACACCTGCGCCACTTCTCGCTCCTTCGTTTGCTGTCCGGAGACGTTATATTGTTCCATCTCTTTCGACGGCATGTTATCCTGTTATAAAGTTCAATTTTGTGTATTCTCGACATTTTCGCCAGATTTTGGCCAATATATCAGGAGAAAATGAAGTGGAAAGAGGTATACTAAATTTCAGCTTCAAAGGCATCGCCTTAAAGTTGCAATTAAGAGGCGCAGGCCTTTCAAGAGGCTTTCGAAAATTCTGCGTCTCTTCGTGAAACAGTCACTGTCTCGAAACACCTGCGCCACTTCTCGTTCCTTCGTTTGCTGTCCGGAGACGTTATATTGTTCCATCTCTTTCGACGGCATGTTCTCCTGTTACAAAGCTCAATTTTGTGTATTCTCGATATTTTAGCCAGATTTTGGCCAATATATCAGGAGAAAATGAAGTGGAAAGAGGTATACTAAATTTCAGCTTCAAAGGCATCGCCTTAAAGTTGCAAATAAGAGGCGCAGGCCTTTCTAGAGTCGTTCGAAAATTCTGCGTTTCTTCGTTAAACAGTCACTGTCTCGAAACATCTGCGCCACATCTCGCTCTTTGATTTGCTCTCCGGAGTCGTTACTTTGTGACATCTCTTTCGACGGCATGTTCTTCTGTTACAAAGCCCAATTTTGTGCATTCTGAAAATTTTCGCCAGATTTTGGCCAATATATCAGGAGAACATGAAGTGGATAGAGGTATACTAAATTTCAGCTTCAAAGGCATCGCCTTAAATTTGCAATTAAGAGGCGCAGGCCTTTCAAGAGGCGTTCGAAAATTCTGCGTCTCTTCGTGAAACAGTCACTGTCTCGAAACATCTGCGCCACTTCTCGCTTTTTGATTTGCTCTCCGGAGACGTTACTTTGTGCCATCTCTTTCGACGGCATGTTCTCCTGTTACAAAGCCCAATTTTGTGTATTCTCGAAATTTTCGCCAGATTTTCGCCAATAAATCAGGAGAAAATGAAGTGGAAAGAGGTATACTAAATTTCAGCTTCAAAGGCATCGCCTTAAAGTTGCAAATAAGAGGCGCTGGCCTTTCAAGAGGTGTTCGAAAATTCTGCGTCTCTTCGTTAATCAGCCACTGTCTCGAAGCATCTGCGCCACATCTCGCTCTTTGATTTGCTCTCCGGAGACGTTACTTTGTGCCATCTCTTTCGACGGCATGTTCTCCT
This sequence comes from Andrena cerasifolii, assembly GCF_050908995.1. NCBI lineage: Eukaryota > Metazoa > Arthropoda > Insecta > Hymenoptera > Andrenidae > Andrena > Andrena cerasifolii. The sequence goes on from NW_027486273.1 coordinate 9,428, forward strand.
GTTACAAAGCCCAATTTTGTGCATTCGGAAAATTTTCGCCAGATTTTGGCCAATATATCAGGAGAACATGAAGTGGAAAGAGGTATACTAAATTTCAGCTTCAAAGGCATCGCCTTAAAGTTGCAATTAAGAGGCGCAGGCCTTTCAGGAGGCGTTCGAAAATTCTGCGTCTCTTCGTTAAACAGTCACGGTCTCGAAACACTTGCGCCACTTCTCGCTCTTTGATTTGCTCTCCGGAGACGTTACTTTGTGCCATCTCTTTCGACGGCATGTTCTCCTGTTACAAAGCCCAATTTTGTGTATTCTCGAAATTTTCGCCAGATTTTCGCCAATAAATCAGGAGAAAATGAAGTGGAAAGAGGTATACTAAATTTCAGCTTCAAAGGCATCGCCTTAAAGTTGCAAATAAGAGGCGCAGGCCTTTCAAGAGGAGTTCGAAAATTCTACGTCTCTTCGTTAATCAGCCACTGTCTCGAAACATCTGCGCCACATCTCGCTCTTTGATTTGCTCTCCGGAGACGTTACTTTGTGCCATCTCTTTCGACGGCATGTTATCCTGTTATAAAGTTCAATTTTGTGTATTCTCGACATTTTCGCCAGATTTTGGCCAATATATCAGGAGAAAATGAAGTGGAAAGAGGTATACTAAATTTCAGCTTCAAATGCATCGCCTTAAAGTTGCAAATAAGAGGCGCAGGCCTTTCAAGAGTCGTTCGAAAATTCTGCGTTTCTTCGTTAAACAGTCACTGTCTCGAAACGTCTGCGCCACTTCTCGCTCTTTGATTTGTTCTCCGGAGACGTTACTTTGTGCCATCTCTAACGACGGCATGTTCTCCTGTTACAAAGCCCAATTTTGTGCATTCGGAAAATTTTCGCCAGATTTTGGCCAATATATCAGGAGAACATGAAGTGGAACGGGGTATACTAAACTACAGCTTCAAAGGCATCGCTTAAAAGTATCAAATCAGAGGCGCAGGCCTTTCAAGAGGCGTTCGAAAATTGTGCGACTCTTCGTTAAACAGTCACTGTCTCGAAACATCTGCGCCACTTCTCGCTCTTTGCTTTGCTCTCCGGAGACATTACTTTGTTCCATCTCTTTCGACGGCATGTTCTCCTGTTACAAAGCCCAATTTTGTGTATTCTCGAAATTTTTGCCAGATTTTGGCCAATAAATCAGGAGAAAATGAAGTGGAAAGAGGTATACTAAATTTCAGCTTCAAAGGCATCGCTTAAAAGTATCAAATAAGAGGCGCAGTCCTTTCAAGAGGCGTTCGAAAATTCTGCATCTCTTCGTTAAACAGTCACTGTCTCGAAACACCTGCGCCACTTCTCGCTCCTTGATTTGCTCTCCGGAGACGTTACTTTGTTCCATCTCTTTCGACGGCATGTTATCCTGTTATAAAGTTCAATTTTGTGTATTCTCGACATTTTCGCCAGATTTTGGCCAATATATCAGGAGAAAATGAAGTGGAAAGAGGTATACTAAATTTCAGCTTCAAAGGCATCGCCTTAAAGTTGCAATTAAGAGGCGCAGGCCTTTCAAGAGGCTTTCGAAAATTCTGCGTCTCTTCGTGAAACAGTCACTGTCTCGAAACACCTGCGCCACTTCTCGTTCCTTCGTTTGCTGTCCGGAGACGTTATATTGTTCCATCTCTTTCGACGGCATGTTCTCCTGTTACAAAGCTCAATTTTGTGTATTCTCGATATTTTAGCCAGATTTTGGCCAATATATCAGGAGAAAATGAAGTGGAAAGAGGTATACTAAATTTCAGCTTCAAAGGCATCGCCTTAAAGTTGCAAATAAGAGGCGCAGGCCTTTCTAGAGTCGTTCGAAAATTCTGCGTTTCTTCGTTAAACAGTCACTGTCTCGAAACATCTGCGCCACATCTCGCTCTTTGATTTGCTCTCCGGAGTCGTTACTTTGTGACATCTCTTTCGACGGCATGTTCTTCTGTTACAAAGCCCAATTTTGTGCATTCTGAAAATTTTCGCCAGATTTTGGCCAATATATCAGGAGAACATGAAGTGGATAGAGGTATACTAAATTTCAGCTTCAAAGGCATCGCCTTAAATTTGCAATTAAGAGGCGCAGGCCTTTCAAGAGGCGTTCGAAAATTCTGCGTCTCTTCGTGAAACAGTCACTGTCTCGAAACATCTGCGCCACTTCTCGCTTTTTGATTTGCTCTCCGGAGACGTTACTTTGTGCCATCTCTTTCGACGGCATGTTCTCCTGTTACAAAGCCCAATTTTGTGTATTCTCGAAATTTTCGCCAGATTTTCGCCAATAAATCAGGAGAAAATGAAGTGGAAAGAGGTATACTAAATTTCAGCTTCAAAGGCATCGCCTTAAAGTTGCAAATAAGAGGCGCTGGCCTTTCAAGAGGTGTTCGAAAATTCTGCGTCTCTTCGTTAATCAGCCACTGTCTCGAAGCATCTGCGCCACATCTCGCTCTTTGATTTGCTCTCCGGAGACGTTACTTTGTGCCATCTCTTTCGACGGCATGTTCTCCTGTTACAAAGCCCAATTTTGTGCATTCGGAAAATTTTCGCCAGATTTTGGCCAATATATCAGGAGAACATGAAGTGGAAAGAGGTATACTAAATTTCAGCTTCAAAGGCATCGCCTTAAAGTTGCAATTAAGAGGCGCAGGCCTTTCAGGAGGCGTTCGAAAATTCTGCGTCTCTTCGTTAAACAGTCACGGTCTCGAAACACTTGCGCCACTTCTCGCTCTTTGATTTGCTCTCCGGAGACGTTACTTTGTGCCATCTCTTTCGACGGCATGTTCTCCTGTTACAAAGCCCAATTTTGTGTATTCTCGAAATTTTCGCCAGATTTTCGCCAATAAATCAGGAGAAAATGAAGTGGAAAGAGGTATACTAAATTTCAGCTTCAAAGGCATCGCCTTAAAGTTGCAAATAAGAGGCGCAGGCCTTTCAAGAGGAGTTCGAAAATTCTACGTCTCTTCGTTAATCAGCCACTGTCTCGAAACATCTGCGCCACATCTCGCTCTTTGATTTGCTCTCCGGAGACGTTACTTTGTGCCATCTCTTTCGACGGCATGTTATCCTGTTATAAAGTTCAATTTTGTGTATTCTCGACATTTTCGCCAGATTTTGGCCAATATATCAGGAGAAAATGAAGTGGAAAGAGGTATACTAAATTTCAGCTTCAAATGCATCGCCTTAAAGTTGCAAATAAGAGGCGCAGGCCTTTCAAGAGTCGTTCGAAAATTCTGCGTTTCTTCGTTAAACAGTCACTGTCTCGAAACGTCTGCGCCACTTCTCGCTCTTTGATTTGTTCTCCGGAGACGTTACTTTGTGCCATCTCTAACGACGGCATGTTCTCCTGTTACAAAGCCCAATTTTGTGCATTCGGAAAATTTTCGCCAGATTTTGGCCAATATATCAGGAGAACATGAAGTGGAACGGGGTATACTAAACTACAGCTTCAAAGGCATCGCTTAAAAGTATCAAATCAGAGGCGCAGGCCTTTCAAGAGGCGTTCGAAAATTGTGCGACTCTTCGTTAAACAGTCACTGTCTCGAAACATCTGCGCCACTTCTCGCTCTTTGCTTTGCTCTCCGGAGACATTACTTTGTTCCATCTCTTTCGACGGCATGTTCTCCTGTTACAAAGCCCAATTTTGTGTATTCTCGAAATTTTTGCCAGATTTTGGCCAATAAATCAGGAGAAAATGAAGTGGAAAGAGGTATACTAAATTTCAGCTTCAAAGGCATCGCTTAAAAGTATCAAATAAGAGGCGCAGTCCTTTCAAGAGGCGTTCGAAAATTCTGCATCTCTTCGTTAAACAGTCACTGTCTCGAAACACCTGCGCCACTTCTCGCTCCTTGATTTGCTCTCCGGAGACGTTACTTTGTTCCATCTCTTTCGACGGCATGTTATCCTGTTATAAAGTTCAATTTTGTGTATTCTCGACATTTTCGCCAGATTTTGGCCAATATATCAGGAGAAAATGAAGTGGAAAGAGGTATACTAAATTTCAGCTTCAAAGGCATCGCCTTAAAGTTGCAATTAAGAGGCGCAGGCCTTTCAAGAGGCTTTCGAAAATTCTGCGTCTCTTCGTGAAACAGTCACTGTCTCGAAACACCTGCGCCACTTCTCGTTCCTTCGTTTGCTGTCCGGAGACGTTATATTGTTCCATCTCTTTCGACGGCATGTTCTCCTGTTACAAAGCTCAATTTTGTGTATTCTCGATATTTTAGCCAGATTTTGGCCAATATATCAGGAGAAAATGAAGTGGAAAGAGGTATACTAAATTTCAGCTTCAAAGGCATCGCCTTAAAGTTGCAAATAAGAGGCGCAGGCCTTTCTAGAGTCGTTCGAAAATTCTGCGTTTCTTCGTTAAACAGTCACTGTCTCGAAACATCTGCGCCACATCTCGCTCTTTGATTTGCTCTCCGGAGTCGTTACTTTGTGACATCTCTTTCGACGGCATGTTCTTCTGTTACAAAGCCCAATTTTGTGCATTCTGAAAATTTTCGCCAGATTTTGGCCAATATATCAGGAGAACATGAAGTGGATAGAGGTATACTAAATTTCAGCTTCAAAGGCATCGCCTTAAATTTGCAATTAAGAGGCGCAGGCCTTTCAAGAGGCGTTCGAAAATTCTGCGTCTCTTCGTGAAACAGTCACTGTCTCGAAACATCTGCGCCACTTCTCGCTTTTTGATTTGCTCTCCGGAGACGTTACTTTGTGCCATCTCTTTCGACGGCATGTTCTCCTGTTACAAAGCCCAATTTTGTGTATTTTCGAAATTTTCGCCAGATTTTCGCCAATAAATCAGGAGAAAATGAAGTGGAAAGAGGTATACTAAATTTCAGCTTCAAAGGCATCGCCTTAAAGTTGCAAATAAGAGGCGCTGGCCTTTCAAGAGGTGTTCGAAAATTCTGCGTCTCTTCGTTAATCAGCCACTGTCTCGAAGCATCTGCGCCACATCTCGCTCTTTGATTTGCTCTCCGGAGACGTTACTTTGTGCCATCTCTTTCGACGGCATGTTCTCCTGTTACAAAGCCCAATTTTGTGCATTCGGAAAATTTTCGCCAGATTTTGGCCAATATATCAGGAGAACATGAAGTGGAAAGAGGTATACTAAATTTCAGCTTCAAAGGCATCGCCTTAAAGTTGCAATTAAGAGGCGCAGGCCTTTCAGGATGCGTTCGAAAATTCTGCGTCTCTTCGTTAAACAGTCACGGTCTCGAAACACTTGCGCCACTTCTCGCTCTTTGATTTGCTCTCCGGAGACGTTACTTTTTGCCATCTCTTTCGACGGCATGTTCTCCTGTTACAAAGCCCAATTTTGTGTATTCTCGAAATTTTCGCCAGATTTTCGCCAATAAATCAGGAGAAAATGAAGTGGAAAGAGGTATACTAAATTTCAGCTTCAAAGGCATCGCCTTAAAGTTGCAAATAAGAGGCGCAGGCCTTTCAAGAGGAGTTCGAAAATTCTACGTCTCTTCGTTAATCAGCCACTGTCTCGAAACATCTGCGCCACATCTCGCTCTTTGATTTGCTCTCCGGAGACGTTACTTTGTGCCATCTCTTTCGACGGCATGTTATCCTGTTATAAAGTTCAATTTTGTGTATTCTCGACATTTTCGCCAGATTTTGGCCAATATATCAGGAGAAAATGAAGTGGAAAGAGGTATACTAAATTTCAGCTTCAAATGCATCGCCTTAAAGTTGCAAATAAGAGGCGCAGGCCTTTCAAGAGGAGTTCGAAAATTCTGCGTTTCTTCGTTAAACAGTCACTGTCTCGAAACGTCTGCGCCACTTCTCGCTCTTTGATTTGTTCTCCGGAGACGTTACTTTGTGCCATCTCTAACGACGGCATGTTCTCCTGTTACAAAGCCCAATTTTGTGCATTCGGAAAATTTTCGCCAGATTTTGGCCAATATATCAGGAGAACATGAAGTGGAACGGTGTATACTAAACTACAGCTTCAAAGGCGTCGCTTAAAAGTATCAAATCAGAGGCGCAGGCCTTTCAAGAGGCGTTCGAAAATTGTGCGACTCTTCGTTAAACAGTCACTGTCTCGAAACATCTGCGCCACTTCTCGCTCTTTGCTTTGCTCTCCGGAGACATTACTTTGTTCCATCTCTTTCGACGGCATGTTCTCCTGTTACAAAGCCCAATTTTGTGTATTCTCGAAATTTTTGCCAGATTTTGGCCAATAAATCAGGAGAAAATGAAGTGGAAAGGGGTATACTAAATTTCAGCTTCAAAGGCATCGCTTAAAAGTATCAAATAAGAGGCGCAGTCCTTTCAAGAGGCGTTCGAAAATTCTGCATCTCTTCGTTAAACAGTCACTGTCTCGAAACACCTGCGCCACTTCTCGCTCCTTGATTTGCTCTCCGGAGACGTTACTTTGTGCCATCTCTTTCGACGGCATGTTCTCCTGTTACAAAGCCCAATTCTGTGCATTCTGAAAATTTTCGCCAGATTTTGGCCAATATATCAGGAGAACATGAAGTGGAAAGAGGTATACTAAATTTCAGCTTCAAAGGCATCGCCTTAAAGTTGCAAATAAGAGGCGCAGGCCTTTCAAGAGGTGTTAGAAAAATCTGCGTCTCTTCGTTAATCAGCCACTGTCTCGAAACTTCTGCGCCACATCTCGCTCTTTGATTTGCTCTCCGGAGACGTTACTTTGTGCCATCTCTTTCGACGGCATGTTCTCCTGTTACAAAGCCCAATTTTATGCATTCTGAAAATTTTCGCTAGATTTTGGCCAATATATCAGGAGAACATGAAGTGGAAAGAGGTATACTAAATTTCAGCTTCAAAGGCATCGCCTTAAAGTTGCAATGAAGAGGCGCAGGCCTTTCAAGAGGCGTTCGAAAATTGTGCGACTCTTCGTTAAACAGTCACTGTCTCGAAACATCTGCGCCACTTCTCGCTCTTTGCTTTGCTCTCCGGAGACATTACTTTGTTCCATCTCTTTCGACGGCATGTTCTCCTGTTACAAAGCCCAATTTTGTGTATTCTCGAAATTTTCGCCAGATTTTCGCCAATAAATCAGGAGAAAATGAAGTGGAAAGAGGTATACTAAATTTCAGCTTCGAAGGCATCGCCTTAAAGTTGCAAATAAGAGGCGCAGGCCTTTCAAGAGGAGTTCGAAAATTCTGCGTCTCTTCGTTAATCAGCCACTGTCTCGAAACATCTGCGCCACATCTCGCTCTTTGATTTGCTCTCCGGAGACGTTACTTTGTGCCATCTCTTTCGACGGCATGTTCTCCTGTTATAAAGCCCAATGTTGTGCATTCTGAAAATTTTCGCTAGATTTTGGCCAATATATCAGGAGAACATGAAGTGGAAAGAGGTATACTAAATTTCAGCTTCAAAGGCATCGCCTTAAAGTTGCAATTAAGAGGCGCAGGCCTTTCAGGAGGCGTTCGAAAATTCTGCGTCTCTTCGTTAAACAGTCACGGTCTCGAAACACTTGCGCCACTTCTCGCTCTTTGATTTGCTCTCCGGAGACGTTACTTTGTGCCATCTCTTTCGACGGCATGTTCTCCTGTTACAAAGCCCAATTCTGTGCATTCTGAAAATTTTCGCCAGATTTTGGCCAATATATCAGGAGAACATGAAGTGGATAGAGGTATACTAAATTTCAGCTTCAACGGCATCGCCTTAAATTTGCAATTAAGAGGCGCAGGCCTTTCAAGAGGCGTTCGAAAATTCTGCGTCTCTTCGTGAAACAGTCACTGTCTCGAAACATCTGCGCCACTTCTCGCTTTTTGATTTGCTCTCCGGAGACGTTACTTTGTGCCATCTCTTTCGACGGCATGTTCTCCTGTTACAAAGCCCAATTTTGTGTATTCTCGAAATTTTCGCCAGATTTTCGCCAATAAATCAGGAGAAAATGAAGTGGAAAGAGGTATACTAAATTTCAGCTTCAAAGGCATCGCCTTAAAGTTGCAAATAAGAGGCGCAGGCCTTTCAAGAGGTGTTCGAAAATTCTGCGTCTCTTCGTTAATCAGCCACTGTCTCGAAACATCTGCGCCACATCTCGCTCTTTGATTTGCTCTCCGGAGACGTTACTTTGTGCCATCTCTTTCGACGGCATGTTCTCCTGTTACAAAGCCCAATTTTATGCATTCTGAAAATTTTCGCTAGATTTTGGCCAATATATCAGGAGAAAATGAAGTGGAAAGAGGTATACTAAATTTCAGCTTCAAAGGCATCGCCTTAAAGTTGCAAATAAGAGGCGCTGGCCTTTCAAGAGGTGTTAGAAAATTCTGCGTCTCTTCGTTAATCAGCCACTGTCTCGACACATCTGCGCCACATCTCGCTCTTTGATTTGCTCTCCGGAGACGTTACTTTGTGCCATCTCTTTCGACGGCATGTTCTCCTGTTACAAAGCCCAATTTTATGCATTCTGAAAATTTTCGCTAGATTTTGGCCAATATATCAGGAGAACATGAAGTGGAAAGAGGTATACTAAATTTCAGTTTCAAAGGCATCGCCTTAAATTTGCAATTAAGAGGCGCAGGCCTTTCAAGAGGTGTTCGAAAATTCTGCGTCTCTTCGTTAATCAGCCACTGTCTCGAAACATCTGCGCCACATCTCGCTCTTTGAATTGCTCTCCGGAGACGTTACTTTGTGCCATCTCTTTCGACGGCATGTTCTCCTGTTACAAAGCCCAATTTTATGCATTCTGAAAATTTTCGCTAGATTTTGGCCAATATATCAGGAGAAAATGAAGTGGAAAGAGGTATACTAAATTTCAGCTTCAAAGGCATCGCCTTAAAGTTGCAAATAAGAGGCGCAGGCCTTTCAAGAGGTGTTAGAAAATTCTGCGTCTCTTCGTTAATCAGCCACTGTCTCGAAACATCTGCTCCACATCTCGCTCTTTGATTTGCTCTCCGGAGACGTTACTTTGTGCCATCTCTTTCGACGGCATGTTCTCCTGTTACAAAGCCCAATTTTATGCATTCTGAAAATTTTCGCTAGATTTTGGCCAATATATCAGGAGAACATGAAGTGGAAAGAGGTATACTAAATTTCAGCTTCAAAGGCATCGCCTTAAAGTTGCAATTAAGAGGCGCAGGATTTTCAAGAGGCTTTCGAAAATTCTGCGTCTCTTCGTGAAACAGTCACTGTCTCGAAACACCTGCGCCACTTCTCGCTCCTTCGTTTGCTGTCCGGAGACGTTATATTGTTCCATCTCTTTCGACGGCATGTTATCCTGTTATAAAGTTCAATTTTGTGTATTCTCGACATTTTCGCCAGATTTTGGCCAATATATCAGGAGAAAATGAAGTGGAAAGAGGTATACTAAATTTCAGCTTCAAAGGCATCGCCTTCAAGTTGCAATTAAGAGGCGCAGGCCTTTCAAGAGGCTTTCGAAAATTCTGCGTCTCTTCGTGAAACAGTCACTGTCTCGAAACACCTGCGCCACTTCTCGTTCCTTCGTTTGCTGTCCGGAGACGTTATATTGTTCCATCTCTTTCGACGGCATGTTCTCCTGTTACAAAGCTCAATTTTGTGTATTCTCGATATTTTAGCCAGATTATGGCCAATATATCAGGAGAAAATGAAGTGGAAAGAGGTATACTAAATTTCAGCTTCAAAGGCATCGCCTTAAAGTTGCAAATAAGAGGCGCAGGCCTTTCTAGAGTCGTTCGAAAATTCTGCGTTTCTTCGTTAAACAGTCACTGTCTCGAAATATCTGCGCCACATCTCGCTCTTTGATTTGCTCTCCGGAGACGTTACTTTGTGCCATCTCTTTCGACGGCATGTTCTTCTGTTACAAAGCCCAATTTTGTGCATTCGGAAAATTTTCGCCAGATTTTGGCCAATATATCAGGAGAACATGAAGTGGAAAGAGGTATACTAAATTTCAGCTTCAAAGGCATCGCCTTAAAGTTGCAATTAAGAGGCGCAGGCCTTTCAGGAGGCGTTCGAAAATTCTGCGTCTCTTCGTTAAACAGTCACGGTCTCGAAACACTTGCGCCACTTCTCGTTCTTTGATTTGCTCTCCGGAGACGTTACTTTGTGCCATCTCTTTCGACGGCATGTTCTCCTGTTACAAAGCCCAATTCTGTGCATTCTGAAAATTTTCGCCAGATTTTGGCCAATATATCAGGAGAACATGAAGTGGATAGAGGTATACTAAATTTCAGCTTCAAAGGCATCGCCTTAAATTTGCAATTAAGAGGCGCAGGCCTTTCAAGAGGCGTTCGAAAATTCTGCGTCTCTTCGTGAAACAGTCACTGTCTCGAAACATCTGCGCCACTTCTCGCTATTTGATTTGCTCTCCGGAGACGTTACTTTGTGCCATCTCTTTCGACGGCATGTTCTCCTGTTACAAAGCCCAATTTTATGCATTCTGAAAATTTTCGCTAGATTTTGGCCAATATATCAGGAGAAAATGAAGTGGAAAGAGGTATACTAAATTTCAGCTTCAAAGGCATCGCCTTAAAGTTGCAAATAAGAGGCGCAGGCCTTTCAAGAGGTGTTCGAAAATTCTGCGTCTCTTCGTTAATCAGCCACTGTCTCGAAACATCTGCGCCACATCTCGCTCTTTGATTTGCTCTCCGGAGACGTTACTTTGTGCCATCTCTTTCGACGGCATGTTCTCCTGTTACAAAGCCCAATTTTATGCATTCTGAAAATTTTCGCTAGATTTTGGCCAATATATCAGGAGAAAATGAAGTGGAAAGAGGTATACTAAATTTCAGCTTCAAAGGCATCGCCTTAAAGTTGCAAATAAGAGGCGCTGGCCTTTCAAGAGGTGTTAGAAAATTCTGCGTCTCTTCGTTAATCAGCCACTGTCTCGACACATCTGCGCCACATCTCGCTCTTTGATTTGCTCTCCGGAGACGTTACTTTGTGCCATCTCTTTCGACGGCATGTTCTCCTGTTACAAAGCCCAATTTTATGCATTCTGAAAATTTTCGCTAGATTTTGGCCAATATATCAGGAGAACATGAAGTGGAAAGAGGTATACTAAATTTCAGCTTCAAAGGCATCGCCTTAAATTTGCAATTAAGAGGCGCAGGCCTTTCAAGAGGCGTTCGAAAATTCTGCGTCTCTTCGTGAAACAGTCACTGTCTCGAAACATCTGCGCCACTTCTCGCTTTTTGATTTGCTCTCCGGAGACGTTACTTTGTGCCATCTCTTTCGACGGCATGTTCTCCTGTTACAAAGCCCAATTTTGTGTATTCTCGAAATTTTCGCCAGATTTTCGCCAATAAATCAGGAGAAAATGAAGTGGAAAGAGGTATATTAAATTTCAGCTTCAAACGCATCGCCTTAAAGTTGCAAATAAGAGGCGCAGGCCTTTCAAGAGGTGTTCGAAAATTCTGCGTCTCTTCGTTAATCAGCCACTGTCTCGAAACATCTGCGCCACATCTCGCTCTTTGAATTGCTCTCCGGAGACGTTACTTTGTGCCATCTCTTTCGACGGCATGTTCTCCTGTTACAAAGCCCAATTTTATGCATTCTGAAAATTTTCGCTAGATTTTGGCCAATATATCAGGAGAAAATGAAGTGGAAAGAGGTATACTAAATTTCAGCTTCAAAGGCATCGCCTTAAAGTTGCAAATAAGAGGCGCAGGCCTTTCAAGAGGTGTTAGAAAATTCTGCGTCTCTTCGTTAATCAGCCACTGTCTCGAAACATCTGCTCCACATCTCGCTCTTTGATTTGCTCTCCGGAGACGTTACTTTGTGCCATCTCTTTCGACGGCATGTTCTCCTGTTACAAAGCCCAATTTTATGCATTCTGAAAATTTTCGCTAGATTTTGGCCAATATATCAGGAGAACATGAAGTGGAAAGAGGTATACTAAATTTCAGCTTCAAAGGCATCGCCTTAAAGTTGCAATTAAGAGGCGCAGGATTTTCAAGAGGCTTTCGAAAATTCTGCGTCTCTTCGTGAAACAGTCACTGTCTCGAAACACCTGCGCCACTTCTCGCTCCTTCGTTTGCTGTCCGGAGACGTTATATTGTTCCATCTCTTTCGACGGCATGTTATCCTGTTATAAAGTTCAATTTTGTGTATTCTCGACATTTTCGCCAGATTTTGGCCAATATATCAGGAGAAAATGAAGTGGAAAGAGGTATACTAAATTTCAGCTTCAAAGGCATCGCCTTCAAGTTGCAATTAAGAGGCGCAGGCCTTTCAAGAGGCTTTCGAAAATTCTGCGTCTCTTCGTGAAACAGTCACTGTCTCGAAACACCTGCGCCACTTCTCGTTCCTTCGTTTGCTGTCCGGAGACGTTATATTGTTCCATCTCTTTCGACGGCATGTTCTCCTGTTACAAAGCTCAATTTTGTGTATTCTCGATATTTTAGCCAGATTATGGCCAATATATCAGGAGAAAATGAAGTGGAAAGAGGTATACTAAATTTCAGCTTCAAAGGCATCGCCTTAAAGTTGCAAATAAGAGGCGCAGGCCTTTCTAGAGTCGTTCGAAAATTCTGCGTTTCTTCGTTAAACAGTCACTGTCTCGAAATATCTGCGCCACATCTCGCTCTTTGATTTGCTCTCCGGAGACGTTACTTTGTGCCATCTCTTTCGACGGCATGTTCTTCTGTTACAAAGCCCAATTTTGTGCATTCGGAAAATTTTCGCCAGATTTTGGCCAATATATCAGGAGAACATGAAGTGGAAAGAGGTATACTAAATTTCAGCTTCAAAGGCATCGCCTTAAAGTTGCAATTAAGAGGCGCAGGCCTTTCAGGAGGCGTTCGAAAATTCTGCGTCTCTTCGTTAAACAGTCACGGTCTCGAAACACTTGCGCCACTTCTCGTTCTTTGATTTGCTCTCCGGAGACGTTACTTTGTGCCATCTCTTTCGACGGCATGTTCTCCTGTTACAAAGCCCAATTCTGTGCATTCTGAAAATTTTCGCCAGATTTTGGCCAATATATCAGGAGAACATGAAGTGGATAGAGGTATACTAAATTTCAGCTTCAAAGGCATCGCCTTAAATTTGCAATTAAGAGGCGCAGGCCTTTCAAGAGGCGTTCGAAAATTCTGCGTCTCTTCGTGAAACAGTCACTGTCTCGAAACATCTGCGCCACTTCTCGCTTTTTGATTTGCTCTCCGGAGACGTTACTTTGTGCCATCTCTTTCGACGGCATGTTCTCCTGTTACAAAGCCCAATTTTATGCATTCTGAAAATTTTCGCTAGATTTTGGCCAATATATCAGGAGAAAATGAAGTGGAAAGAGGTATACTAAATTTCAGCTTCAAAGGCATCGCCTTAAAGTTGCAAATAAGAGGCGCAGGCCTTTCAAGAGGTGTTAGAAAATTCTGCGTCTCTTCGTTAATCAGCCACTGTCTGGAAACATCTGCGCCACATCTCGCTCTTTGATTTGCTCTCCGGAGAAGTTACTTTGTGCCATCTCTTTCGACGGCATGTTCTCCTGTTACAAAGCCCAATTTTATGCATTCTGAAAATTTTCGCTAGATTTTGGCCAATATATCAGGAGAACATGAAGTGGAAAGAGGTATACTAAATTTCAGCTTCAAAGGCATCGCCTTAAAGTTGCAATTAAGAGGCGCAGGCCTTTCAAGAGTCGTTCGAAAATTCTGCGTTTCTTCGTTAAACAGTCACTGTCTCGAAACGCCTGCGCCACTTCTCGCTCTTTGATTTGTTCTCCGGAGACGTTACTTTGTGCCATCTCTAACGACGGCATGTTCTCCTGTTACAAAGCCCAATTTTGTGCATTCGGAAAATTTTCGCCAGATTTTGGCCAATAAATCAGGAGAAAATGAAGTGGAAAGAGGTATACTAAATTTCAGCTTCAAAGGCATCGCTTAAAAGTATCAAATAAGAGGCGCAGTCCTTTCAAGAGGCGTTCGAAAATTCTGCATCTCTTCGTTAAACAGTCACTGTCTCGAAACGCCTGCGCCACTTCTCGCTCTTTGATTTGTTCTCCGGAGACGTTACTTTGTGCCATCTCTTTCGACGGCATGTTCTTCTGTTACAAAGCCCAATTTTGTGCATTCGGAAAATTTTCGCCAGATTTTGGCCAATATATCAGGAGAACATGAAGTGGAAAGAGGTATACTAAATTTCAGCTTCAAAGGCATCGCCTTAAAGTTGCAATTAAGAGGCGCAGGCCTTTCAGGAGGCGTTCGAAAATTCTGCGTCTCTTCGTTAAACAGTCACGGTCTCGAAACACTTGCGCCACTTCTCGTTCTTTGATTTGCTCTCCGGAGACGTTACTTTGTGCCATCTCTTTCGACGGCATGTTCTCCTGTTACAAAGCCCAATTCTGTGCATTCTGAAAATTTTCGCCAGATTTTGGCCAATATATCAGGAGAACATGAAGTGGATAGAGGTATACTAAATTTCAGCTTCAAAGGCATCGCCTTAAATTTGCAATTAAGAGGCGCAGGCCTTTCAAGAGGCGTTCGAAAATTCTGCGTCTCTTCGTGAAACAGTCACTGTCTCGAAACATCTGCGCCACTTCTCGCTTTTTGATTTGCTCTCCGGAGACGTTACTTTGTGCCATCTCTTTCGACGGCATGTTCTCCTGTTACAAAGCCCAATTTTATGCATTCTGAAAATTTTCGCTAGATTTTGGCCAATATATCAGGAGAAAATGAAGTGGAAAGAGGTATACTAAATTTCAGCTTCAAAGGCATCGCCTTAAAGTTGCAAATAAGAGGCGCAGGCCTTTCAAGAGGTGTTAGAAAAGTCTGCGTCTCTTCGTTAATCAGCCACTGTCTGGAAACATCTGCGCCACATCTCGCTCTTTGATTTGCTCTCCGGAGAAGTTACTTTGTGCCATCTCTTTCGACGGCATGTTCTCCTGTTACAAAGCCCAATTTTATGCATTCTGAAAATTTTCGCTAGATTTTGGCCAATATATCAGGAGAACATGAAGTGGAAAGAGGTATACTAAATTTCAGCTTCAAAGGCATCGCCTTAAAGTTGCAATTAAGAGGCGCAGGCCTTTCAAGAGTCGTTCGAAAATTCTGCGTTTCTTCGTTAAACAGTCACTGTCTCGAAACGCCTGCGCCACTTCTCGCTCTTTGATTTGTTCTCCGGAGACGTTACTTTGTGCCATCTCTAACGACGGCATGTTCTCCTGTTACAAAGCCCAATTTTGTGCATTCGGAAAATTTTCGCCAGATTTTGGCCAATAAATCAGGAGAAAATGAAGTGGAA